>NW_021220646.1:0-422 GCF_002162155.2 Triticum dicoccoides
GGTCCCGCAGTGGTTTCCATGGTTAGCGAACCCTGTGGTGCGTTTACGTGTCGGTCATCAACACTCGCAGTTTTGACCGATTCTACCCTGTTTCTTGGATTATTACTCACCGTTTTGGGGTCCCGAAGCAATTTCCATAATTGTTGAACACCAAGGTCCGCTTATGTGTCGGTCATCAACACTGGCATTTTTGGTCTATTCTGGCCCGTTTGATGGACTATTAGTCACTGTTTTGGGGTCCCGCAGTGGTTTCCATGGTTAGCGAACCCTGTGGTGCGTTTACGTGTCGGTCATCAACACTCGTAATTTTGGCCGATTCTGACCCGTTTCTTGGATTATTACTCATTGTTTTGGGGTCCCAAAATGATTTCCATAGTTGTTAAACACCAAGGTGCGCTTATATGTCGGTCATCAACACTGGC
>NW_021220647.1:0-2726 GCF_002162155.2 Triticum dicoccoides
CTTGTCCTTGTGCTGTCCCACTCGTCCTATGAATTGGTGTTAGGTGTTTACATTGCCTTAATTGCTTGGCTGTGTTCGTGAGTGAGTTTGGTTTCAGTCTATGTAGAACAGTTGCGTGTACTAGCATGGAGAAAGTGATGTCCAAGCAAAATAAGTCTCCAATGGCGAGAACTGTGAGCATTAAAAAGTGTGTATCTACGGAATTACAAAGAATTTATCCAATGAGAAAATCCCTCAGAACACTAAATTGTTTAGGAGTATAAAGTGAAGAACCGGTAATGGAAACAAGTAATTCTAGTATTACTGACTCTCGAGGATGATTCCGGTGCTCACACGATGAGGAGGCGGTGAAAGCGAATGCCTAACAATCGATGGCACACCTAAGACAGACGGCCTAGTAATTGAAGACAGTTATGTATTGTACTAACAATCGACCCTACAAGAATTCATGAGAATAGTGGGGATGGGGGCAAGTAATCATGACTAGTGTTGAGTACTCTTGTCCTTGTGCTGTCCCACTCGTCCTATGAGTTGGTGTTAGGTGTTTACATTGCCTTAATTGCTTGGCTGTGTTCGTGAGTGAGTTTGGTTTCAGTCTATGTCCAACAGCTGCGTGTACTAGAACGGAGAAAGTGATGTCCCAGCAAAATAAGTCTCCAATGGCGAGAACTATGAGCATAAAAAAGTGTGTATCTACGGAATTACATAGAATTTATCCAATGAGAAAGTCCCTCAGAACACTATATTGTTTAGGAGTATAAAGTGAAGAACCGGTAATGGAAACAAGTAATTCTAGTATTACTGACTCTCGAGGATGATTATGGTGCTTACACGATGAGGATACGGTGAATGCGAATGCCTAACAATCGATGGCACACCTAAGACAGACGCCCGAGTAATTGAAGACAGTTATGTATTGTACTAACAATCGACCCTACAAGAATTCATGAGAATTGTCGGGATGGGGGCAAGTAATCATGACTAGTGTTGAGTACTCTTGTCCTTGTGCTGTCCCACTCGTCCTATGAGTTGGTGTTAGGTGTTTACATTGCCTTAATTGCTTGGCTGTGTTCGTGAGTGAGTTTGGTTTCAGTCTATGTCCAACAGCTGCGTGTACTAGAACGGAGAAAGTGATGTCCCAGCAAAATAAGTCTCCAATGGCGAGAACTGTGAGCACAAAAAAGTGTGTATCTACGGAATTACAAAGAATTTATCCAATGAGAAAGTCCCTCAGAACACTATATTGTTTAGTAGTATAAAGTGAAGAACCGGTAATGGAAACAAGTAATTCTAGTATTACTGACTCTCGAGGATGATTCCGATGCTTACACGATGAGGATGCGGTGAAAGCGAATGCCTAACAATCGATGGCACACCTAAGACAGACGGCCGAGTAATTGAAGACAGTTATGTATTGTACTAACAATCGACCCTACAAGAATTCATGAGAATTGTCGGGATGGGGGCAAGTAATCATGACTAGTGTTGAGTACTCTTGTCCTTGTGCTGTCCCACTCGTCCTATGAGTTGGTGTTAGGTGTTTACATTGCCTTAATTGCTTGGCTGTGTTCGTGAGTGAGTTTGGTTTCAGTCTATGTCCAACAGCTGCGTGTACTAGAACGGAGAAAGTGATGTCCCAGCAAAATAAGTCTCCAATGGAGAGAACTGTGAGCATAAAAAAGTGTGTATCTACGGAATTACAAAGAATTTATCCAATGAGAAAATCCCTCAGAACACTATATTGTTTAGTAGTATAAAGTGAAGAACCGATAATGGAAACAAATAATTCTAGTATTACTGACTCTCGAGGATGATTCCGGTGCTTACACGATGAGGAGACGGTGAAAGCGAATGCCTAACAATCGATGGCACACCTAAGACAGACGGCCGAGTAATTGAAGACAGTTATGTATTGTACTAACAATCGACCCTACAAGAATTCATGAGAATTGTCGGGATGGGGGCAAGTAATCATGTCTAGTGTTGAGTACTCTTGTCCTTGTGCTGTCCCACTCGTCCTATGAGTTGGTGTTAGGTGTTTACATTGCCTTAATTGCTTGGCTGTGTTCGTGAGTGAGTTTGGTTTCAGTCTATGTCCAACAGCTGCGTGTACTAGAACGGAGAAAGTGATGTCCTAGCAAAATAAGTCTCCAATGGCGAGAACTGTGAGCATAAAAAAGTGTTTATCTACGAAATTACAAAGAATTTATCCAATGAGAAAATCCCTTAGAACACTATGTTGTTTAGGAGTATAAAGTGAAGAACCGATAATGGAAACAAGTAATTCTAGTATTACTGACTCTCGAGGATGATTCCGGTGCTTACACGATGAGGAGGCAGTGTGTTCTTCTTCTTTTTTCCCTGCTTGATAAAATGGAGAAAGGGGGATCAGTCGGCAGGGACGGCCGGAATCGTGAGCGGGAGGCGACGCTGGCCGAAGTGGTGGGAACGGCGCTGGCTGAAATTTCACTCGCGCCAGAATTTTTAGCCATGCGGTATTCTGTATATTTTGCCCCATGTACTTCATATTTGAGGTTCCGGAGGTCATTTTAGAGTATACCGCAAAAAAAAATATTAGAGTACGCCTTCGTTTACGGTATCTGACCTGTCTTTTTTTCCCCAAAACCTTAAAACGGCAGTTATTTTTACAGTATGCCCCTCTAACGGTATCTGCTTTGAATACCTCTTTCCTGTTTGTGAATGATTATAAATCACAATAACTTTCA
>NW_021220648.1:0-394 GCF_002162155.2 Triticum dicoccoides
TTTTGGAGCACATGATTCTCGCTCCCAGGCCAAAATTTTAGAAAAGCATTTTGTGTTTTTTATCTCTGGGTACACATCGATGTTTCCTATTTATCGGCATGCTTTTATTAAATAACATACTTATTTTTAGGCCACGCAAAAAATAAAATTTTCTAGCACATTAACAACAACGAAAGTAAGCCCCTTTTGGTACATGCTTTTTTTTGTAAACCACATGTAAAACATATATTGATCAAAATTTGTATGCATATACTCCCTCCGTTCCCAAATATAAGTCTTTCTAGAGATTTCAACAAGTAACTACATACAGAGCAAAATGACTGAATCTACACTCTAAAATATATCTATATACATCCGTATGTTGTTGTCCATTTGAAATGTCTAAAAAGACTTA
>NW_021220649.1:0-390 GCF_002162155.2 Triticum dicoccoides
GAAGAATAATTTGACTCTTGCACAAAAGTAAATACATAAAAGTAAAAGATAGGCCCTTCGCAGAGGGAAGCAGAGGTTGCCATGCGCTTTTTGGTTGTATGCTCAATTTCTTAGTGCCAAATAATGTCACGTTATATTGCCCCTTATGATAGCAACCTTTATTATGCAGTCTGTCACTTCTATTATTTTGCCATCACAAGTTCGTACAACACTCAATTTTCTCTTACACTAAATGATCTAACACATTTAGAAGCATTTTTATTGCCTTTTTGCACCAATGACAACTTCTTGAAGGATTTTACTCAATCCATAGGTAGGTATGGTGGACTCTTGAAACAAGATTTGGGTTTAAGGGTTTTGGATGCACAAGTAGCATCTCAACTTAGTGCA
>NW_021220650.1:0-413 GCF_002162155.2 Triticum dicoccoides
CTCCCGAAGAAGCTGCAATTTAGACACCCAAAAGTAAGTACTATAGTAGCATGTTCCGCGCATCTCCTATTGATTTAAGCGCTAGTTTCATCAATACCATTTGGCATTCTTGCTTATCAGTTTGATTGACCTCTATTTTTTATAAAGTGGTTGTGGCAGGAACAAGGGAATGATTTCTGTGGATACTACGTTCGCGAGTCCATCCGCCACACGACCTGTGAGCGGGGCTACACTGACGAACAATATGAAATACGTAAATAACAACATTCACAATTTTATTTTATTACCATTATTTGTGTTGAGTTTCATTCATTCATATAAATATGTATTGACCCCCTTCTTCAAATTAGATGTTTTGGAAGCGGGATGAACTCCTAGCACCTGCTCGCATGCGAGAAATTCAAGAGGAATTA
>NW_021220651.1:0-1592 GCF_002162155.2 Triticum dicoccoides
GCCGGTAGCTGATGATCAACTTGTGCAAGAGGACCCTGCCTGTAATATGGTACAGTGTCAAACAATGGCTCTTCCTGCTCGCTCTCAACGATCATGTTGTGCAAAACCGGGACCAATAGGCATCCACGCGTCACCATTTTTGTGGCTGGGGTTTTTGTTTTTTTTAAAGGGGGGAGGGGGTTGGGGGTTTTGGGGGGTTAATTTAGGTGTTTCATATATTGTGTTAACTAGCTATAATTAATAGAGAGAAGTGTCCTCTCTTATGTCCGTGCTTGGTCGACGCTACGTACTATACATACGTATAGAGAGGACTAGACACGCTAGCTAGCTAGTAAGCAAACGAAGGAAACAGAAGATCGTCATGAACATATATGCATACAGAGAGAAGTGATATCGACCACCTCTCCTTCTCCGAGAGATTGGTCGAATAACAAGTTCTCGTATATCTATCCGACACTACCGGCTACATATATACAATAATTATCTCTTACAAATATAATCATACGGACTCATGGTCCACATAGTATTCTCCGTGTTCAGCGATCACGTGGTCAAGAAAGAATGCCGATAATTCCTCTTGAATTTCTCGCATGCGAGCAGGTGCTAGGAGTTCATCCCGCTTCCAAAACATCTAATTTGAAGAAGGGGGTCAATACATATTTATATGAATGAATGAAACTCAACACAAATAATGGTAATAAAATAAAATTGTGAATGTTGTTATTTACGTATTTCATATTGTTCGTCAGTGTAGCCCCGCTCACAGGTCGTGTGGCGGATGGACTCGCGAACGTAGTATCCACAGAAATCATTCCCTTGTTCCTGCCACAACCACTTTATAAAAAATAGAGGTCAATCAAACTGATAAGCAAGAATGCCAAATGGTATTGATGAAACTAGCGCTTAAATCAATAGGAGATGCGCGGAACATGCTACTATAGTACTTACTTTTGGGTGTCTAAATTGCAGCTTCTTCGGGAGACCTGGAGCTTTTTTGGAGATTTTTTTCCAAACCCTGCCAGACGAAGAAAACAATTACTTGATATATCAGGAAATGAACAAAGTTGCTGATATGGTGGATAATGATCGATTTAACTTACTTCTCGAGCATTTGAGTCATGTCTGCATAGTCCTAGGGATCTTTTCGTCTTGAGTCTAAGACGGTTACTAGTCCCTGCTCAAGCTTAAGAGAATATAGTGGTAACTGCACACGCATGCATAACTCATCAATTACATTACTATAGCCTTGACTAATATATAAGGGAAACCAAATACGCACAAGACAGTAACACTCACTTGAAGTTGTAAGGAAAGAGTATTATATCTTTGTTTTCATTTATTACCAACGATCGTAGCAAGTTGGCCTTGGTATCTGCGGCATGAAATTTAACCTGAGTTGCATCTATGAGATATGTGTTAATGAACCCAATATCACCGACTTGCCTTTTCTTCAATTCGGCGATCTTCAATATGCATAATATATTGAGGATGATTATAAATACATGCAATGAAAGAGCAGAGCTATATAGAGAGACTTAATGACAGAAGTAGTACTACTTACAGACAGTAGCAGACGACCGTTGTTTTATCGA
>NW_021220652.1:0-641 GCF_002162155.2 Triticum dicoccoides
GGGACGCCAAAACGGCGAGTAATAGTGCGTGAAACGAACCAGAATCGGCCAAAATTGTGTGTTGATGACCGACACGTAAACGCACCACGGAGTTTGTCAATCGTGGAAATCACTACGGGATCCCCAAAATTAAGTAATAGTGCAAGAAACGGGCCAAAATCGTCCCAAACTGCGATTGTTGATGATCGACACGTAAGCGCACCATGGGGTTCAACAACCATGGAAACCGCTTTGGGGCCCCAAAACGGTGAGTAATAGTCCATGAAACGGGTCACAATCGGTGAAAATTGTGAGTGTTGATGACCGACACGTAGACGCACCCCGCGGTTCTTTAACCGTGGAAATCACTCTGGGACCCCAAAACAGTGAGTAATACTCCACGAAACGGGCCAGAATCGGCCAAAACTGTGAGTGTTGATGACCGACACGTATGCGCACCTTGGGGTTCAACAACTATGGAAATCACTTCGGGACCCCAAAACGGTGGGTAATAGTCCACGAAACGCGTCAGAATTGGCCAAAACTGCGATTGTTGATGATCGACACGTAAGCGCACCATGGGGTTCAACAAACATGGAAATCGCTTTGGGTACCCAAAATGGTGAGTAATTGTCCATGAAATGGGCTAGAATCAGCCAAAA
>NW_021220653.1:0-909 GCF_002162155.2 Triticum dicoccoides
TTCGACTCCGTCCGTTTGTCTTCTTCATGGACTCATTCTTCTTCCTTGCGGGATCTCAGGCAATATGACCATACCCTCGAAATCACTTCTATCTTTGCTTGCTAGTTGCTCACTCTTTTGCTATGCCGCGATACCTACCACTTGCTATATCATGCCTCCCATATTGCCATGTCAAGCCTATAACCCACCTTGTCCTAGCAAACCGTTGTTTGGCTATGTTACCGCGTTGCTCAGCCCCTCTTATAGCGTTGCTAGTTGCAGGTGAAGATGGAGTTTGTTCCTTGTTGGAACATGTTTATTGTTGGGATATCATTATTATATCTTGTTTACTTTAATGCACCTATATACTTGGTAAAGGGTGGAAGGCTCGGCCTTATGCCTGGTGTTTTGTTCCACTCTTGCCGCCCTAGTTTCCGTCATACCGGTGTTATGTTCCTTGATTTGGCGTTCCTTATGCGGTTGGGTTATAATGGGAACCCCTTGACAGTTCGCCTTGAATAAAACTCCTCCAGCAAGGCCCAACCTTGGTTTTACCATTTGACACCTAAGCCTTTTTTACCTTGGGTTCTGCAGACTCAAGGGTCATCTTTATTTTAAACCCCCGGGACAGTGCTCCTCTGAGTGTTGGTCCAAACTGGGCGATGCCCGGCGCCCCCTGGGCAACCAGGGTTTATGCCAACCAGACGTCTTGCCCATCCGGTGTGCCCTGAAAACGAGATACATGCAACTCCTATCGGGATTTGTCGGCACATCGGGCGGCTTTGCTGGTCTTGTTTTACCATTGTCGAAATGCCTTGTAACCGAGATTCCGAGCCTGATCGGGTCTTCCTGGGAGAAGGAATATCCTTCGTTGACCATGAGAGCTTGTGATGGGCTAAGTTGGGACACCCCTGCAGGGTTTTGAACTTT
>NW_021220654.1:0-1004 GCF_002162155.2 Triticum dicoccoides
ATCGTTCGTGAAAAGTTGAAAACAGCCCAATCTCATCAAAAGAGTCAATATGACCGAAAACATAAGGCTATGACTTTCGAGGTTGACGAGAAGGCTTATCTTCGGGTCACCCCTCTGAAGGGAACCCATCGTTTCGGTATCAAAGGCAAATTGGCTCCTCGTTACATTGGACCTTTTCGCATTCTCGCCAAACGAGGAGAAGTTGCCTACCAGTTGGAACTACCTCCGCACCTCTCCAGAGTCCACGATGTCTTCCACGTTTCCCAACTCAGGCGTTGCTTCTCGGATCCTATCCGTGAAGTGGACCACGAAACGCTTGATCTCCAAGATAATCTTACATATCGAGAGTACCCCATTCGTATCCTCGATCAGGCCGAACGTACCACCCGACGTCATAATATCAAGTTTCTCAAAGTTCAATGGTCGCACCATTCTGAGGATGAAGCAACCTGGGAAAGGGAGGATCGTCTTCGACTCGAGTATCCCGCCTTCTTCCCGGAGGAACCCAAATCTCGGGACGAGATTCTTTTGAGTGGGGGTGAGTTGTCACATCCTAGTTAGCCATGCATTAGAGTGTTGCATCATGTTTACTTTTTCATCAGAAACTTGAAATGGGGATGACAGAACCCCCAGTCCCCTCTGAAACCAACTAGGGTTTACTAAAAAACTTTTCAATGAACCTGAAATGCCCTTCTAAAATGCCCATCATTTTTGTCTTGGTTCAGAACCTCTGCCAAAAGTGCTGCACATTTTCCTAGGCCATCTTAGGGTTTTTGAATTAAGTCATAAATATTTGAATTTGGGCATTTAAAATTATATAAAATATTTAAATGCTCAAATATCTCCAAACTAAAATGTTTCATGTTGGAAATAATCCAACTATGGACCAGGAGTAATTTGGTGATTTTAGGAGTTGCCTAAGTATTTTATTTAATTCAACAAAGTTGCAGAATTATTAAAAAAGAACAGAAACAGAAAGAAAAGGGAAAACTTACCTGGCGCCA
>NW_021220655.1:0-655 GCF_002162155.2 Triticum dicoccoides
CCCCCCTCCCTCCCGCGACGCTCCCGCGGGCGTCCGGGGGGCAACCCTAACGCCGCCGCCGCCACCCTCCCCTTCTCTCTCTCCTCCCTCGCCGCCGCCAAGGGGCACGAGCGGGCGAAGCCCGGTCGTCGCCGGCGGCGGCGGGGCCATCTCGTCTCCTTGCGCGGGGGGGTGCGGCGCGGGCCGGATCTCGCCGGTGGGGATGCTGCGCTCGTGCCGGGCGTAGCGGTGCGGCAGCGCTCTGGAGTAGGCCAGCGACGGCGGCGTGGCGTCGGGCGACAGGCGGCATGGTGGTGGTGCAGGCCGGCGGGTGGTGGTGGCGGCGGCTGCTTCGCAGCAGCGCCTCGGCGCCTCGTCTGGCGCTGCGGGTCGCGGGCGGCCCGTCTCGCCGTGGATGTCAGGTGGCGGGGCGGCGCGGCAGCGGTGGAGGTGGGCGGCCCTTGTCCAGCCGGGCCCCTGCGGCTGGACGGCGGCGCTCGGCGCGGGAAGGCCTCCCCGGTGGCCTCTCATGGATGCAGCTCGGCGGTTCCGTGCGCCCTCCTCCTCGGCAGCGGGCGGTTGCCGGCGCTCTCTTGCGGATCTGGGCATTCGGCCTCGGGGGCTCCTCCTCCTCCTCCCCCTTCCCCCGGCCATCTGGGCTCGGTTCCCCTTGAGG
>NW_021220656.1:0-1065 GCF_002162155.2 Triticum dicoccoides
CTACACCTTCGCACGCAAGGAAGTGCGTCCGGGCAAAAAAACAAAACGATTTGCCCCCCTGACTGCTGGGACCCACCAGCTACATCTTCGCACGCAAGGAAGTGCCTGACAGTTGGGACCCACCTGGACGAAGCGTACGTAGCGTTGTCATTCTGGTCGCGAACGTGTACGTACATATTGTAACGCCCTCGATGCGGCTATATCTCCCACGTGTCGAAGCATGACTTAGAGGCATAACCGCATTGAAAGCAATGTCGCAAGTGAGGTAATCTTCACACAACCCATGTAATACATAAGGGAAAGAGATACATAGTTGGCTTACAATCGCCACTTCACACAATACATGAATAAAGCATTACATCAACCAGATACAATCAAGGTCCGACTACGGAACCAAAATAAAAGAAGACTACCGCAAATGCTACACAGATCCCCGATCGACCCCAACTGGGCTCCACTACTGATCAACTAGAACGAAACAACACAAAGGACAAGATCTTCATCGAGCTCCTCCTGAGCTTGGTTGCGTCATCTGCACGGTCTCGTCGGCACCTGCAAGCTGGTTTTGGAAGTATCTGTGAGCCACGGGGATTCAGCAATCTCGCACCCTCGCGATCAAGACTATTTAAGCTTATGGGTAAGGTAAAGGTAGGAGGTGGAGCTGCAGCAAGCGACTAACATATATGGTGGCTAACATACGCAAATGAGAGCGAGAAGAGAAGGCTAAGCACGGTCGAACAACTATGATCAAGAAGTGATCCTAGAACAACCTACGTCAAGCATTACTCCAACACCGTGTTCACTTCCCGGACTCTGCCGGAAAGAGACCATCACGGTTACACACGCGGTTGATGCATTTTAATTAAGGTCAACTTCAGGTTTTCTACAACCGGACATTAACAAATTCCCATCTACCCATAACCGCGGGCACGGCTTTCGAAAGTTCAAATCCCTGCAGGGGTGTCCCAACTTAGCCCATGACAAGCTCTCACGGTCAACGAAGGAATAGACCTCCTCCCGAGACATTCCGATCAGACTCGGTATCCCGGTTCTTCAAGACACTTC
>NW_021220657.1:0-1312 GCF_002162155.2 Triticum dicoccoides
TTCTCTCTTTTTTTTCTCACGCTTTTTTTCTTTTTCTTCTCTCTCTTTTTCTTTTTTTTTCCTCTCTTTTTTTTCCTATATCTTTTTTTTCTCCCTCTTTCCAAGACAAACTAGATAAGATGCAGATTGGATCAGGCGAAGATGTGAATGACCTCAACTATGATTATGACAATGAACAGTGCGTAGCACGTGGTGGAAATTAATGGATGGGATGGTGGACAGCGGAAGGGATAATGATGCAGCAGCGGCGTGACTAATGTGAACAGAACTCGAAACTCTAAAGGAACTAGACACTAAGACCAGCAACTAACACGACGATGCAACCGATAATTCAACTATGCAAGCAATGAATAGAAAATTGCAAAGGCTCAGACTGGCTTGGATAAATGATGAATAGATCTAACTTTTTTATGGCTTTTTCATGGACTGTAGGTATGAATGACAGATGCGATCTAAACTATGAAAAACTGTAAAATCTCACCGAGCAACCTGAAAACTGATACCACTTGATAGAGGCAAAGGTGTCCCGTCTTTCGATGAGATGATGGATATCGCTTTGGTGGAAGTCGACTTTGACGATCCGACTACGAACGTGGGAGGACGTCGCGCCTTAGCAATCGCTAAACCAACTCCGAGAGGTTATTGACCACACCGGAGCACGATCAACCTGACCACGAGGGTCTGTTTCCTGCGAGCAAACGAAGAACAAGCAAGAAACTGAGATTGCAATCTGGATATTGCGAATATAAGATGAAAGCTTTATTGATCAAGGTGGGGTTCTGTGATGCCTTTGTCTGGTCGTTGAACACAAACGAAGTACGCGAAGTTGCAGCTATGACGAACTTTTAATCTAAACAAATCCCAAGGAAAAGCTACTAGATGGATCTACTTATATAGGAGCAAGGGGTGGCGGCCAAGGAGGTGGGAGGACGTCCCAAGGCAGCCTAAAACTAAATCTAGGTCGTACAAGGCCAATGGGCCCAAGTGGAGGTGATGTAACACCTTTGGACTTGTAGTTTGACTCGGATTCTGCTGGAGCATCAGATTGTTTCGTCCACAACTCAACGCTCCGGACGAATTTGAAGGTGATTCCAATTGGGTTGGAAAGTGCACGAAATCTAGTTTCCAACAAAAAAAGAATCACCCAATTCGGAGTCCGTATGAAAAACTTGTGTGCGTTTTGAGTCAGGTATGTCTGTGCAGTCCGAATCTGAATCCAGAACGTGAGAGACTTGGACTCTATCTTCTCTTGGGCCAAAAGTGACGTGAGAGAACTTTTTGGACAGCAAATAAACATCTCTTTCTTCCTTAT
>NW_021220658.1:0-1331 GCF_002162155.2 Triticum dicoccoides
CGGGTGGTTGTCTCCAGATCGGGCAGGTCGTGGTGGTTTGGATGCGGGTGAAATCCTTGCCGGTTCATCCGTCGCCGACCCGGAGCTCCTGCGGCACCGCCTTTCCTTCCTGAAGGGTGTCGGTGCTACCCATCCCCCACTCCTTTCTGCGTGCCGAGGGAAACCCTGGGACATGTCCGGATAGCTGCCTCGTCGACGTCACATCCCTTCTTGGAGGTGCTGCTTGTTATGTAGCGGTTCGTAGCCTTGGTGTGAGATGGGATGTATCCAGAGGGCGCAACGGTGGTAGATCATCCGTGCTTTGTCGAGCTGTCGTCGCCGGCCTTTAGTTCTTCTTTCTTTCTCTTTTGGGCTTGATATATTATTCGCCCCAATAGTTATCTTTTGATTGGCGGAAGTTGCTTTATAATATAAAGCGGTGGAAACCCTTTTTCGGAATAGAAGATAGATTGGATATAAACTGAAATGGTTTCTCTCTAGATTTACTATACTCTAAAAGGTCCAAGCAGCACTAAAAATTCGAAGTTCAACATATATACAGGGAAACGGAAAATGCATCCTACCACCCGAGGGTAGTTACCCTCATGTCTCATATACTATCATGTGGTGCAAGTCGGGCCACGCTTTTATTATATTTGTGAAAAACATATATATTTATACATAAATAGAAGCATACTCAAAATACGATACGTTGTATTAATATTACAAAAACATTTGTATATACCACCAGGAGTTCAAAATATATGAATGTCATGATGGATTCTCACCATGGTAGTACTTTTACAAATGAGCAGACAGTTCAAAAATGTTTCGGGAGTATGGAGCAAGAGACTTAGAATAATTTCACTTCAACCTATATTATTTCCGAAGTAGGAAGAAATATCTGGCCAACTCACAAAAATATGGCAACTACACTAGTACGGACAGTATGGTGCAGGCAACCAAACAAGCCGCTGTTCCATATGGCTAGCCAAAAAACACCTCATGCAGGAAACCAAACATCACGCCTAGCTAGGTAAGCCAATGCAGGGAACCAAGCAAGTATGATCTTTCTCGCCTAGGCATGTACCCAGTTGGTCTAGCTAAGCCGAGTCTGGGCAACAAACTGATACAGGTAGCCAAAATGAACACAAATTGGTGCTGTGAGTTCTCATACTGGAGGCCTCACATAAGAAATCCGTAGATACATTAATACCATTTACCTTTCCTTTCCCCATGCCTCACATGCCCAGAGGCTAAAAATGGCACCCCACCCCCTCATTTGCAGAGAAACCATAGCTCATACCTAAGGCCCCAAATCCCCTGATTGACACTGTTATTTAGAAGAATAC
>NW_021220659.1:0-2195 GCF_002162155.2 Triticum dicoccoides
GAGTTACATCATATGGATCCCCAAGAGACCATTGTATTGAGAATCAAACAAGAGAGAGGAAGCCATCTAGCTACTAACAACGGACCCATAGGTCTACAAAGAACTACTCACGCATCATCGGAGAGGCACCAATGGACATGATGAACCCCTCCGTGATGGTGTCTAGATTGGATCTGGTGTTTCTGGAACTTGCGGCGGCTGGAATTGGTTTTCGTCGACTCACTAGGGTTTCTGGAATAATTAGGTATTCATAGAGCCAAGAGGCGATGCGGGAGGCCACCGAGGTGGGTATAACCCACATGGGTGCGCCTGGGCCCTCAGGCGCGCTCTGGTAGGTTGTGCCCCCTCGGGGCACCCCCACTGGTACTTCGGCCCATCTTGTGTCTACTGGTCCAAAAAAATCCACAAAAAGTTTCGCTGCGTTTGAACTCCGTTTGGTATTGATTTCCTGGGATGTAAAAAACAAGCAGAAAACAACAACTGGCATTGGGCACTATGTCAAGTGGTTAGTACAAAAAATTGATATAAAATTATTGTAAAACGTCCAAGAATGATAATATAACAGCATGGAACAATCAAAAATTATAGATATGTTGGAGACGTATCAGTGACATCCCGGGAAATACGCATCCGGCGACCGATAGGATCTCAACACAGATAGCCATTATGCTCATCATTGTATCCGAGAAAGACACACTCGATAGATTGAGCGGCCAGTTTGTTGCGTTTACAAGGGGGAAGAAAAACATAGCAAACACAACCAAACAAATGAGGAGAATGACCAGAAAGACGCTCAAGAGGAATACCACCATGTAGAACAGTAGATGGCCGAATGTTTATGAGATAGGTGGAAGTGGTAACAGCCTCAGCCCATAAGTGAGGCGGAAGAGAGGCAATGGTCATCATCACACGCACCGTCTCAAGAAGGTGACTATGCTTGTGCTCAGCCATACAATTCTAAGCATGAGCACTAGGACAAAAGAACTGAGCAAGAGTACCCTGCTCAGCCAGGAATACTCACCAGCTGAATCTGCACAAAAAATACGAATAGGAGTGGAAAATTGGGTATGAACCATGTCAGCAAAGTTTTTGTATATAGATAAGACCTCACCACCAGAAGACATGAACTAGAGCCAAGTGTACCGAGAAAAATCGTCTACAAGGATAATATAGTAGCGTTGACCTCCTTTCAAAGTGAAGGGAGCCGTACCCCAAACATCAGAGTGAATGAGATCAAAAGGACGCTCGGACACTGGCTCGCTATGAGGATAGGGTAGTTGAATCTATTTGCCAAGCCTACAACCTAGATAATCCAACGAAGCGTTGCGAGAGACAACCCCCAGAATGCCGCGACGAACCAAAGACGAGCGACGAGAACCACATAAATGGCAAAGATGATGATGGCACTGCTGAAAAGAGCTGGTAGATGCGGCAACATGGGATGTGAGAGTGGCGGCGGTGGCAGTCGAGGGAAGACGAAGCAACTCAAGCTCCCAGAGACCATCAGAGCATCGAGGGCCAGCACTAAGCAGAGTGCCTGTGCGACGATCTTGAACAGAGCAGGAACCCAAGTCGAGAATGACCCTGCAACTAGAGTCAACAATCTGACCACCAGATATGACCTGCATGGTAAGTCGAGGAACATGAGCTACAGAGGAACATGAAATGAAGAAGTGCTAAGAGTGCCTCAATTAGCTACAGGGAGGGGAGTACTATCAGCCGTATGAACACGAACAGGAGAGTCGATAGGTCAAACGGAGGTCAAAGTGGAAGAATCGTAAGTCATATGAAAAGATGCTCCAGTATCAAGAATCCATGGGGATGTACCTGAATGGGTTGAAGGTGATTTCTCATTGCCAGAAGAGTCAGTCATGGAACCTGCAAAAACCAGTGAAGAATCCCAAGCATCAAGTAGGCATCACAGTTGTGCAATCTCATGCGCAGACAGCGACACGATAGAAGAGGTCGAGGTAGAAACACTTGCCGACGATGAGCAGTCACCACCACCCGCAGAGCCGCTTGTGGAAGGCATTGGGGGAGTCAACGTAGAGCGATCACCGCCGCACACGGAAGTCGTGAGAGGAGTCAACATAGAGTGGACGCCGCTGCGCACGGAAGCGGATATATATATATATATATATATATATATATATATATATATATATATATATATATATATATATATATATATATAT
>NW_021220660.1:0-2029 GCF_002162155.2 Triticum dicoccoides
GTGACATAGTCTTTGATGAAACGAAGTTCCCGTTTTCCGATCTTCATCCCAACACCGGTGCACTACTTCGTCAAGAAATTCTTCTCCTCCCACCTAGCCTCACCGGTCTTGATCAAGGGGGAAATAATTGTGTTGATCAATCACTGACTAACTCTCATAACCATGCACTTGAGCTTTGTGATGATGCAGATGAAAACGGTGGAGAAAACGATGTAGAAATCACCCAAAACGGTGATGAAATCAGCCCACATTTTATGTGTCCATGGCTGGCGCGCAGATCCTCATCGGGATTGGAACTGCAGCAGCCCAGCAGTGAATCTGCCTCGGGATCGATGCAGCAGCAGGGCAGCAGTCCACGGGAACCCGTGTCGCCCGCCAGGTGCGCCTCCTGCGACCCAGCGCCTGGCACGCGGCGCCCCTCCACTGGCTCGGGCGTGTCCTCCGGCGCCCATCAATTCGGTGCCGACACGCAGGGTCGCTGGCCCGCAGATGGGCCCCGCCACTACATCCGACGGCAACCAACTTGTGCCGCACCCAATAGACAGGAGGCAGGTGCGGAGCCCCGCGCTGATCCGTCTGGCGGCACGTGATCCAACGTGGATTCGCCCAGGCCCACACCATCATTGCGCCATGATGGGTCGTCAGTGGACCCGCAGCCAGGCGCAGGATCTTCTGCACCGGCTGTATCGCAGCTGCTGCAGACCACCGCCACAGAAAATCCCGTGGACTCCTTCTTGGTGCGACAGGGGCGCTGGAAGGATCTGCCTCGGGATCAACAGGTGCAGCGGCTGGATCTTCTGTGTCGGACAATACTACAGCAGCACCTGTTCCTCAACGTACACGTCTACAGAAAGGGGTGACAAAACCTGTCAATTATAAGCAAATAACAAAGTTTGGCCTGGCATGTTCAATAGGTGAACCAAATACTCTTGAGGAGGCACTTAGTGATGTACGGTGGGAAAATGCCATGGAAGAAGAATGCATGGCACTTCGGAAAAATAAAACATGGCATCTCGTTCCCCCACAGCAAGGTAAAAATTTAATTGATTGCAAGTGGGTCTACATAATCAAGAGAAAGTCTGATGGAACTATAGATCGCTACAAGGCCAGACTAGTGGCAAAAGGTTTTAAGCAACTATATGGCATAGATTACGAGGACACATTTAGTCATGTTGTGAAAGCTGCAACTATTCGTCTTGTACTGTCCATTGCTGTGTCCAGGGGATGGAGTCTTCGGCAGCTAGATGTCAAGAACGCGTTCCTTCATGGTGTTCTAGAAGAGGAAGTCTACATGAAACAACCTCGTGGGTTTGTAAGTAAAAGCAAGCCATTTCATGTGTGTAAACTTGACAAAGCTTTATATGGACTGAAGCAGTCTCCTCGAGCATGGTACTCACGACTCAGTCAGAAGTTGCAGACACTCGGTTTCATTCCTTCTAAGTCTGACACATCTTTGTTTATCTACAATAAGTCAAATGCATCCATATTTGTTCTTATTTATGTTTATGATATTATTGTCACATGTTCATCTGATGAGGCAGTGGAAGGACTGTTAAACGATCTGAATGCTGAGTTTGCTCTTAAAGATCTAGGAGACTTGCATTTCTTTCTAGGGATTGAAGTCAAGAAACATGGAAATACTCTTCATCTCTCTCAGGAAAAATATGCCAATGATCTGGTAAGAAGAGTTGGGTTGCAAGGGTGTAAGTCCTCACCAACTCCATTGTCTAGTACAGAGAAATTATCCCTTGCAGAAGGAGAACCTTTGAGTCAAGAGGATGGTACCAGATACAGGAGTTTAGTGGGAGCACTTCAATATTTAACGTTGACAATACCTAATATTTCCTTTGCTGTGAACAAAGTATGTCAGTTTCTTCATGCTCCCACCAAAACTCATTGGACTGCTGCAAAGCGCATAGTGAGATATGTGAAAGATACTATGAATCTTGGTCTTACTTTCAACAAGTCGTCATCTACTCTTGTTAGTGCTTTTTCTGACTCTGACTGGGCTGGATGTCTAGATGACAGA
>NW_021220661.1:0-979 GCF_002162155.2 Triticum dicoccoides
GATAGCACAACCTATTAGAACCACACCCAATATCTCCGTGTCTACATTGCAATTCCTCCCTCCAAACTCCCCCCTTTACCTTCATATGCAATGATTTACATTCCGCTGCTCTTAGCTATGAGCAGCGCCCCCCTCCATAGTTTACGCCTCCGATCATATTCTCGCGGTGCTTAGGCGAAGCCCTACGCGGATCACATCACCATCACCGTCACCACACCTCGGGCTGACGGAACTCATCTACTCCTTCGACCCTCTTCTGGATTAAGAGCTCGAGGGACGTCATCGCGCTAAACGTGTGTGGAACTCGGAGGTGTCATACATTCAGCTACATCAACCGCGTTGAGCAAACGCTTCCACTTTTGGTCTATGAGGGTAGGTGGACACACTGTCCCCCTCTCATTTATATGCATCTCCAAGATAGATCTTGCATGAGCATAGGAAATTTATGAAATTGCATGCTATGTTTCCAAATAGTGGCATCCAAGCCAGGTCTATGCATAGATGATATGCATGAGTAGAACACAAAGAGTTGTGGGTGGTGATCTTCATACTGCTTACCACCAATGTCTTATTTTGATTCGACGGTATTGTTGGATGAAGCGGCCTGGACCGACCTTACATGACCACGTTCATGAGACTGGTTCCACCGACAGACATGCAACTAGTTTTGCATAAAGGTGGCTGGCAGGTGTCTGTTTCTCCAACTTTAGTTGAATCGAATTTGACCGTGGCCGGTCCTTGTGAAGTATAAAATAGCAAACTTGATAAAATCACCGTTGTGGTTTGTGTGTCGTATGTAAGTACGGTTCTTGCTAGAACCGCGTAGAAGCCACGTAAAACCTGCAACAACAAAGTAGAGGACGTCTAATTGTTTTTGCAGGGCATGTTGTGATGTGATATGGTCAAGACATGATGTGATATACGTTGTTGTATGAGATGATCATGTTTTGTAAAAGTTGTCGGCAACTGGCAGGAGCCA
>NW_021220662.1:0-923 GCF_002162155.2 Triticum dicoccoides
AGAATTAAGATACATAAACATGCAAGCTAATACGGAGTACTCCCTCCGTTTCAAAATAGATGACTCAACTTTGTATTAAACTTAGTACAAAGTTGAGTCATCTATTTTGGAACGGAGGGAGTACTAGTTAAGCAATGCAGAAAACATGCACCCTATATGCATGCATGGGTATTTATGTATATTTGTGTGTGAACTGTGATGCCTGTATGGTGATATTAAGCATGCTATAGGTAATTAATATGTACACACTCTCAAAGTGCACCTGAAGTGTGTTATGTATCAACTATTGTTTGACTACGAATAAAAGCAGTGTGTCTTAATGTTACGAAATTTGTGTTGATCATTTTTCACCGTGTTAAGTAAAATTTTCAAATGTTCAGCCATCTCCTTCCCTACAATATTCATAGTCAAACAATACCATGCAGGTGAACTAGTTAATTCTTAACAAATGACTACTCTTATCTTAGTACAAAAACGAAGGTATAAGCCTCGCAGCCTTTGCATACGCATGAACACAAGAGTACATGCCACAGTTCGATTGAAGTTGACGCAAGACAAGAGGCCAAAGTAATCAAGAAGCCGAGTACAACAAATACACCACAATAAGAAGCCATAACAATAAATGATATAAACATCTAACGCCTTGAAGAAGGTAACATGCCAATGGTGACGTCGCCGATCCAAGATGTGATTAGCTAGAACAAGGATTTTCATGATGGATGCCCTGTCCAACTACTTAGGCTAGTACAATGGTACAAAAACAATGCTTTTGTTGATAAGCACCATGCCAAGGTGGAAAGAAGAGTGGTTTGAGTGATTTTCTCATCTTCATATAGGATGTGTTGAGTGGGAAGTAGAGTGGTGATAATTATGGTAACAAGAATTAATGAGGGTGATGTTCTCGTCGTCATATAGGATGTGTT
>NW_021220663.1:0-2132 GCF_002162155.2 Triticum dicoccoides
AGTTCCATGCAAGAATTACATTAGCTATGATTTGATGTCAGTAAAAAATTGCTTAATAAAAATAATCCTACACTATCATTGGACTGAAGTGAAAAGGAAAGGACCCGAGGGTATAAATAACACTTTTAACAATAAATAACAAAATTTGATAATGTTTTTGTAAAAAAGTACTTCAAAATAGAAGTATGAATATTCCAAATGACTTACAGGGTATGAACATGTGATGTCAGAACCATAGAAATTGTATTCAGCTCCCATGTCCATTAGAGCCATGTCTCCATCATTCAACGTCTGAAGATATACTAGATATAAGTATGTCCAGAGAGAAAAGGCAAAACTGCGTACTCCTCCCCTAAAGAAGTCATGAACACACGACAATACTTCAAGACCCTCCATAGCTATTCCTTCATTTGATTTCTATCCTCTGCTTCGTATGTTTGGTATTATTGTTTTCCCTTACTTGATTAATTGGTCCAACATAACATTAAAGTTGGCTAAATTATGGTCCCTAGCCCCTCCAACTATACAAGTTTCGTACAAAATTGAAACTCTCACTGTGAACATTATCACCCAATGCTGACACGCACATGCTTCAATTAGAGATTATTTTCTGCTGACACGCTAATCAATGGTAGCAGACATCATACGACATTCAGTTCATGAATGCCATAGGCTATTTGATTAATTCAATGATATACTAACTAACCTATGATCCTTTCATCACAGTTTTCATTTTTCCAATATGCATTAATTCTGAACACATACAACAACGAGAGCAAAACTATTGATCAAACTTACAAATTTCAAGATCTCATGGTACTCAACAACTATACAGTTGATAAATATTTTCTTAAGGAAAAAGCAGTTAACAAAGAAAAAGGTACATGAACTCTACTGCCTGAAACTAAAATAAAGCATGCCCTTTTCCAAATAGCTAGTATGCATTGAAAACTAATCGTTCCTAAGATATTTGAGCTCGTGCTATCGACAAGATAATCTGAATTTTGTCGCTGGTGCGATTTACAAGCTCGAGCAAGTAAAACTAACACCAACAAGTAAGCTGCAGTCCATAAGCATCATAAAAAGCGTACCTGGTCATTTGGAGCTCCCGCATGTCCATAATGAAGAGTAGAACTGCAAGATAAGCAATAGAGTTATATAGCACACAAGATAGTCCAACTCGAAACAAACTCATATACGATAGGAATGGGGCTATTATTTTTTAACTACCTAAGAAAATATTCCTACATAACTTTCCATAGCTACTGATCTATTCACTGAAGTCAACAAATAGGCAGTGTTATGCATATAAATAAGTGAACTTGAAAAGAGAGACCTACTGAAATTACATAAAGTGAGTAGTTCATTCAGACACTAAGAAACTCTATACTAAGATGTTTATCTCCATTCTTTATCTCATACTACCAGAAGTTCATGGAGTTAAGAATTTGAAGATTTTTTTTTCTCTAAGCTTCATCTAGAAGCAATGCATAAAACTACATATACTGTTGGCACTGGGAAGGTGATTTGGTATTACGATATCCGTTTGTTACCTCAAGTGACAACTTTTACATATATGTTACACGAAAATGATTAGTAAAACAATTAGTAACAATTAGTAACAATTCCACCATATTTGCAACTACTCATTACTTGCTTCACATATTAGACATAATATTTAAACTCGCCTGTTGTGTCCAGTAGCACATATACATGTGTAGGAGCAATGTCGACAGCCTTCGTGCATAGATGCATGATGAATAAAGATGCTTTCTAACTGAGATTCCTTCATGCCTGGTTTTATCTGCCTCATAACCTTGTAAAGTGAAAGTTAACAATCAGATGCGTTTAATTTAACTCTAAGAAAGTGTAAGTATGTGAGTTAGAAGTAGTAACACCTAAATGATAAATAGACACAGTGAATATTTATGCGAATAGGATGTCTAAAATAATACTAGCAATGAAGTTGGAAACAAACTATTAGCATTGATAACTCTTTATACCTCAACGTGTGCTTTGGAGCTGACATCATTAGCATACTGAATGAAGGCAAGCTCCATGCCAGATTTTATAACACGACATTCAGTTAAGATAGGATGAAGCATGCTTAAATCAGTGTCAAACTTCTCTAT
>NW_021220664.1:0-992 GCF_002162155.2 Triticum dicoccoides
GGAAGTAACACATTTTGATGTGTGCAGTCCAATGAGTGCTGAGGCATGCAGTGAATATCGTTATGTTCTTACTTCACAGATGATTTGAGTAGATGTTGAGTATATTTACTTGATGAAACACAAGTCTGAATTATTGAAAGGTTCAAGTAATTTCAGAGTGAAGTTGAAGATCTTCGTGACAAGAGGATAAAATGTCTGTGATATGATCATAGAAATGGATATCTGAGTTGCGAGTTTGGTACACAATTGAGACATTGTGGAAATTGTTTCACAATTAATAACGCCTGGAACACCATAGTGTAATGGTGTGTCCGAACGTCATAGTTACACCCTATTGGATATGGTGCATGCCATGACGTCTCTTATCGAATTACCAATATCGTTCATGGGTTAGGCATTAGAGACAACCACATTCACTTTAATAGGGCACCACATAATTCCGTTGAGATGACACCGTTAGAACTATGGTTTGGAGAAACCTAAGTTGTCATTTCTTAAAAGTTTGGGGCTGCGACACTTATGTGAAAAAGTTTCAGGTTGATAAGCTTGAACCCAAAACGGATAAAAAATGCATCTTCATAGGACACCCAAAACAGTTGGGTATACCTCCTAATTCAGACCCGGAAGCAAAAGTGATTGTTTCTTGAATCGGGTCCTTTCTCGAGGAAAAGTTTCTCTCGAAAGATTTGAGTGGGAGGACGGTGGAGACTTGATGAGGTTAATGAACCATCACTTCAACCAGTGTGTAGTAGGGCACAGGAAGTTGTTCCTGTGGCACCTACACCAATTGAAGTAGAAGATTATGATAGTGATCATGAAACTTCGGCTCAAGTCACTACCAAACCTCGTAGGATGACAAGGATATGTACTGCTTCAGAGTGGTACGATAATCCTGTCTTAGAGGTCATGTTGCTAGACAACAATGAACCTACGAGCTATGGAGAAGCGATGGTGGGCCCGGATTCCGACGAATGGCTCGAGGCCATAAAATC
>NW_021220665.1:0-2001 GCF_002162155.2 Triticum dicoccoides
ACATGTTCCACGATTATCTCATCGGATGAACCACGATGTCGAGGATTCAATCAATCCCGTATACAATTCCCTTTGTCTAACGGTATTGTATTTGCTCGAGATTCGATCATCGGTATGCCGATACCTTGTTCAATCTCGTTACCGGCAAGTCTCTTTACTCGTTCCGTAACACATCATCCCATGATCAACCCCTTGGTCACATTGTGCACATTATGATGATGTCCTACCGAGTGGGCCCAGAGATACCTCTCCATTACACGGAGTGACAAATCGCAGTCTCGATTCGTGCCAACCCAACAGACACTTTCGGAGATACCCGTAGTGCACCTTTAGAGCCACCCAGTTACGTTGTGACATTTGGTACACCCAAAGCATTCCTACGGTATCCGGGAGTTGCACAATCTCATGGTCTAAGGAAATGATACTTGACATTAGAAAAGCTTTAGCATACGAACTACATGATCTTTGTGCTAGGCTTAGGATTGGGTCTTGTCCATCACATCATTCTCCTAATGATGTGATCCCGTTATCAACGACGTACAATGTCCATGGTCAGGAAACCGTAACCATCTATTGATCAACGAGCTAGTCAACTAGAGGCTTACTAGGGACATGGTGTTGTCTATGTACCCACACATGTATCTGAGTTTCCTATCAATACAATTATAGCATGGATAATAAACGATTATCATGAACAAGGAAATATAATAATAATAACTAATTTATTATTGCCTCTAGGGCATATTTCCAACAGTCTCCCACTTGCACTAGAGTCAATAATCTAGTTCACATCGCCATGTGATTAACACTGATAGGTCACATCGCCATGTGACCAACATCCAAAGAGTTTACTAGTGTCACTAAACTAGTTCACATCACCATGTGATTAAGACTCAATGAGTTCTGGGGTTTGATCATGTTTTTCTTGTGAGAGAGGTTTTAGTCAACGGGTCTGCAACATTCAGAACCGTATGTATTTCGCAAATCTCTAGGTCATATTGTAAATGCCGCTTCCACGCTCCACTTGGAGCTATTCCAAATGGTCGCTCCACTATACGTATCCGGTTTGCTACTCAGAGTCATTCAGATAGGTGTTAAAGCTTGCATCGACGTAACCCTTTACGCCGAACTCTTTATCACCTCCATAATCGAGAAACATGTCCTTATTTACTCCAAGGACAATTTTTTGACCGATGTCTATTGATCCACTCCTGGATCACCTTTGTACCCTCTTGCCAGTCATGTGGCAAGGCACACATCAGGTGCGGTACTCAGCATGGCATACCGTATAGAGCCTATGTCAAAAGCATAGGGGACGACCTTCGTCCTTCCTCTTTCTTCTGCCGTGGTCGATCTTTAAGTCTTAACTTCATACCTTACAACTCAGGCAAGAACTCCTTCTTTGACTGATCCATCTTGAACACCTTCAAGATCATGTGAAGGTATGTGCTCATTTGAAAGTACCATTTAGCGTTTTGATCTATCCTCATAGATCTTGATGCTCAATGTTCAAGCAACTTAATTCAGGTTTTCTATTGAAAAACACTTTTCAAATAACCCTATATGCTTTCCAGAAATTCTACATCATTCCGGATCAACAATATGTCATTCACATATACTTATCAGAAATTCTATAGTGCTCCCACTCCTTTGGAAATACAAGTTTCTCATAAACTTTGTATAAACCCAAAATCTTTGATCATCTCACCAAATCGTACATTCCAACTCCGAGATGCTTACTCCAGTCCTTAGAAGGATTGCTGGAGCTTTGCATACTTATTAGCGTCCAGGATTGACAAAACCTTCTGGTTGTATCACATACAACATTTCCTCAAGGATATCGTCGAGGAAACAATGTTTTGACATTCTATCTGCAAGATTTCATAAATCATGCAGTAATTGCTAATATAATTCCCACAGACTCTTAGCATCGCTACGAGTGAGAAAGCCTCACCGTAGTCAACTCCTTGAACTTGTCGAAAAACATCTTAACGACAAATC
>NW_021220666.1:0-2735 GCF_002162155.2 Triticum dicoccoides
TGAGTAATAGTTCATGAAACGGGTCAGAATTGGCCAAAACTATGAGTGTTGACGATGGACACGTTAATGCACTCCTAGGATCGTCAATCATGGAAATGGCTCTGGGACCCAAAACGGTGAGTAATAGTGCACGAAACGGACCAGATTTGGCCGAAATTGAGAGTGTTGATGACCACACGTAATCGCACCCCGAGATTGGTCAATAATGGAAATCACTTCGGGACCCCAAAACTAAGTATAGTCCAAGAAACGGGCCAGAATCGACCCAAACAACGAGTTTTGAAAACCCACACATAGCACACCTTGGGGTTCGACAACCATGGAAAGCATTTTGGGACCCCAAAACGGTAAGTAATAGTCCATGAAAGAGCCCAGAATCGGACAAACCTAGGATTAGTGATGACCGACACGTAAACGCACTCAGGGGTTTGTTAATCGTGGAAATCACTCCAGGACCCCAAAAGAGCGAGTAATAGTCCACGAAACGGGTCAGAATCGGCCAAAACTGCGAGTGTTGACAACCGACACGTATGCGCACCTTGGGGTTGAACGACTGTGGAAATCGCTTCGGGACCCCAAAACGGTGAGTAATAGTTCATGAAACGGGTCAGAATTGGCCAAAACTATGAGTGTTGATGATGGACACGTTAATGCACTCCTAGGATCGTCAATCATGGAAATGGCTCTGGGACCAAAAACGGTGAATAATAGTGCACGAAACGGACCAGATTTGGCCGAAATTGAGATTGTTGATGACCACACATAAACGCACCTTGAGATTTGCAAATCGTGGAAATCACTTCGGGACCCTAAAACTAAGTATAGTCCAAAAAACGGGCCAGAATCGACCCAAACTACGAGTTTTGAAAACCCACACATAGCACACCTTGGGGTTGGACAACCATGGAAAGCATTTTGGGACCCCAAAACGGTAAGTAATAGTCCACGAAAGAGCCCAGAATCGGACAAACCTAGGATTAGTGATGACCGACACGTAAACGCACTCAGGGGTTTGTTAATCGTGGAAATCACTCCAGGACCCCAAAAGAGCGAGTAATAGTCCACGAAACGGGTCAGAATCGGCCAAAACTGCGAGTGTTGACAACCGACACGTATGCGCACCTTAGGGTTGAACGACTGTGGAAATCGCTTCGGGACCCCAAAACGGTGAGTAATAGTTCATGAAACGGGTCAGAATTGGCCAAAACTATGAGTGTTGACGATGGACACGTTAATGCACTCCTAGGATCGTCAATCATGGAAATGGCTCTGGGACCAAAAACGTGAGTAATAGTGCACGAAACGGACCAGATTTGGCCGAAATTGAGATTGTTGATGACCACACATAAACGCACCCCGAGATTTGCAAATCGTGGAAATCACTTCGGGACCCCAAAACTAAGTATAGTCCAAAAAACGGGCCAGAATCGACCCAAACTACGAGTTTTGAACACCCACACATAGCACACCTTGGGGTTCGACAACCATGGAAAGCGTTTTGCGACCCCAAAACGGTGAGTAATAGTCCATGAAAGAGCCCAGAATCGGACAAACCTACGATTATTGATGTCCGACACATAAACTCACTCAGGGGTTCGTTAATCGTGGAAATCACTCCAGGACCCCAAAATAGTGAGTAATAGTCCACGAAACGGGTCAGAATCGAGCAAAACAGCGAGTGTTGACGACCGACATGTAAGCGCACCTTGGGGTTGAACGACTGTGAAAATCGCTTCGGGACCCCAAAACGGTGAGTAATAGTCCACGAAACGAGTCAGAATTGGCCAAAACTATGAGTGTTGATGACGGACACGTAAATGCACTCCTGGGATCGTTAATCATGGAAATCGCTTTGGGACCCAGAACAGTGAGCAATAGTGCACAAAAAGGACCAGAATTGGCCGAAATTGAGAGTGTTGATGACCACTCGTAATCGCACCCCGAGATTGGTCAATAATGGAAATCACTTCGGGACCCCAAAACCAAGTATAGTCCAAGAAACGGGCCAGAATCGACCCAAACAACGAGTTTTGAAAACCCACACATAGCACACCTTGGGGTTCGACAACCATGGAAAGCATTTTGGGACCCCAAAACGGTAAGTAATAGTCCATGAAAGAGCCCAGAATCGGACAAACCTAGGATTAGTGATGACCGACACGTAAACGCACTCAGGGGTTTGTTAATCGTGGAAATCACTCCAGGACCCCAAAAGAGCGAGTAATAGTCCATGAAACGGGTCAGAATCGGCCAAAACTGCGAGTGTTGACGACCGACACGTATGCGCACCTTGGGGTTTAACAACTGTGGAAATCGCTTCGGGACCCCAAAACGGTGAGTAATAGTTCATGAAACGGGTCAGAATTGGCCAAAACTATGAGTGTTGACGATGGACACGTTAATGCACTCCTAGGATCGTCAATCATGGAAATGGCTCTGGGACCCAAAACGGTGAGTAATAGTGCACGAAACGGACCAGATTTGGCCGAAATTGAGAGTGTTGATGACCACACGTAATCGCACCCCGAGATTGGTCAATAATGGAAATCACTTCGGGACCCCAAAACTAAGTATAGTCCAAGAAACGGGCCAGAATCGACCCAAACAACGAGTTTTGAAAACCCACACATAGCACACCTTGGGGTTCGACAACCATGGAAAGCATTTTGGGACCCCAAAACGGTAAGTAATAGTCCATGAAAGAGCCCAGAATCGGACAAACCTAGGATTAGTGA
>NW_021220667.1:0-898 GCF_002162155.2 Triticum dicoccoides
GGGAAATAAAATTGTCTTCTCTTCAAACTCCGAGGGGCACGAAACGTCTTGTGCCATATGCTTAATATTCTAGAAAGCTCAGTGCACACGATTAGTCCGCAAACATGTTGTCATCAATCACCAAAACCACTTAGGGAGAAATATGCCCTAACACAACGTAGGATGAAGAAACATACGAAAGAGAGCTTGAATGCCTACTGTTGGGAAATAGTGCTTAATGTATGAGATATACTAACCCGATAAAACGCACTTACCACAGTCTACAAAATCCGGATTCCTGCATGTATATAGTGAACCGATAAAAAGGTTACACGAACCAATAGATGCATGATAAGAGAGGGACTCATATAAAAGTAGTTTTCCCATGAATATCTTGGAAATCTTGTGATGATGCAATAGTAGCGTTCTGGTAATAGTATGTTGATATCTGCTACATTTAAGTTAGGCACATCATGGAAGTGTAGAAATTATGTATATACAAGCACATGAGACATTAGTATTTGTAAGTAATAGTAGCAGCAAAAATATGCTAGTTCTAAATTTGAAGGTTGCAAATATACACATTCATATACATCGATTAATGTGTTATCGTTGTAGAGACGACATCTCTGCTGCTCTAAAAGGTGCTTTGAGTGTCTGCATCAACCTTTAGGAATTGCGGCTGGGCTGCATAAGAGCTAAATAACAAACCACAAACTCCACATATACATTGTGAAGATAAGTATAATAAGCATAGACAATTTTTGACATTTTACCTTCATACATCAACAGAAATCGATGTATACTATCGTTGTTATGTAGCCATGGCCATCATACTAAACTACGATGCAAAAAATTTGAGGTTCGTCATTTATATTCCAAGATATGAGAAATAAAAGGTTTACACAAAGTTCACTGG
>NW_021220668.1:0-425 GCF_002162155.2 Triticum dicoccoides
TATATATATATATATATATATATATATATATATATATATATATATATATATATGTATATATATATACTCTAGCATATTTAATCATGGAATACAGGAATTTGTACTAATTGATTGGGACTTTCCTCTACTTCACAGGATGTGAACATTGTCCGAGGTTGCCAAACCAGATGAAAGAACAGGGAAAGACATCGAGCTCACTGCCAAAGATTGTTATTCTGCGAAGATATATCTCATCTCTAATTATAGTATTTCGTAGTGTCATGCTGATTATATAGTTCGTCTTTGGCCTTGCACCGTGGTTGTGGTAATATTTGTTGTTTTTTCCTACCTGTACAGTTTAGGTCAGGTTTGATCATCTCCCCAGTACCCCATGCCTGGCTCCCTTAATGTTCATATTCCACATTTCCTTTTTCACTAACCAGTCT
>NW_021220669.1:0-1067 GCF_002162155.2 Triticum dicoccoides
TGTGGGACGGATACCCCTAATGTAGTAGTTTTTTGTCAAATACTCGCCCGGTCGCGACCAGTGGTGGATGTAGAGGATGGACAGGGTGGGCCATGGCCCACCCTGAGATTGGAAAATGGGCTTTATACCATAGGAAAAAGGCTAAAAAGTAAAAGAACAAAATAAAATTATATTTACAATTGCACCGTTCGCCCACTCTGACCCAGTGAGCTAGGTCCGCCACTCTCGCGACGTCGCGGTATGTGCAGCTCACCTTCATCAGCGATGTCACGTCTAAATCTGAGAACGGGTTAATAACTGGACCAAAACTAAACTATAACCGTACACGTACCTTTCAAAACCAAACCTGAACCATAACCAAATCATACCATTTCCAGCCCAACCAAAACTGCACCCAATGTTTTTTCCACCCAAACCGGTCCACACCCAGTATATAACCATGGGTTTAAACCCAATACATAACCGTATTCAACTTTAGTTTAACAGTGACATGCCAAACAATAATTTAGCAGAAACATCCAAGACTTGCCTGGATGTAGTCTGGGTAAATAACAAATGCAACACATTTTGGATAAAATGGCATTCTCGAATCGGCAACAAAGAACTCTTAGAACAGCTAAAAAGACAAGGCGGGCAATGTGGACGCATAACCAAATCATTTAACAGTAGATCACATCCATGTCCTGTTTTAACCTCAAATACTTTCAAGTCTTCAGCCTTTAGGGGTAGATAAGCGTCGTACCGATTCATGCGGTGACAATATGCAGGATAATAAAGATAACATGTTCCATAGCACATTCCTAACAATTAACTCCACTACAAAATTCAGTCTAGAGAAAGTTCAAAATCATGACGACGACACAAAGACAATGAAACACGGCTTCTAGGATGGTTTTCGCACTCTACTCCTCCTTGATGGCGCCCTTGTCGCTGACGTAGATACCGTCCAAGAACTTCCTGATATCCTTGTTCTTGACGTGGCATTTCTGCATAACAGCAAAGGAGAGGAAGACTGGTGTTAGTGGTCTGAGTAGAGGACTGAAATCAAATGGAAACTGCGATGCACA
>NW_021220670.1:0-1306 GCF_002162155.2 Triticum dicoccoides
ATAGTCCTATCAACATACAACTAACCCTATGGTGTGATCCACGCGCGCGCTCATATGATGGGCACCATAGGATAGCAACATAACCACAAGCAAATTAAATCAATCATAGCAATTCATCAACCACCAATAGGACAATGAAGATCTACTCAGACATCATAGGATGGCAACACATTATTGGAAAATAATATGAAGCATAAAGCACCATGTTCAAGTAGATGGTACAGAGGGTTGCGGGAGAGTGGACCGTTGGATATAGAAGGGGGAAGGTGATGGACATGTTGGTGAAGATGACGGCGGTGTTGGTGAAGATCGCGGTGATGCTGATGGCCCCCGGCAGCACTCCGGCGCCACCGGAAGCAAGGGGGAGAGAGGCCCGCTTCTTCTTCTTCTTCCTTGACCTCCTCCCTAGATGGGAGAAGGGTTTCCCCTCTGGTCCTTGGCTCCCATGGCTTGGGAGGGGCGAGAGCTCCTCCGAGATTGGATCTATCTCTCTGTTTCCGCGTTCTCCGATTCTACCCCTTCACCGTTTCCTTTATATCTGGAGATCCGTAACTCCAATTGGGTGAATCTTTCGCCCAGATTTTTCTCGTAAAATTAGCCTTCTTACGGCAAAAGAAGGGCATCAACCACCTTACGGGTGGCCCACGAGAGCCCAGGGCGCTCCCCCTGTCTCATGGCCACCCCGGACACCGTTTTGTGTTGATTATTCCTCCGGAAAATCCCAAATATTCCAAAATAATTCTCCATCCGTTTTTATCCTGTTTGGATTCCGTTTGATATTGGTTTTCTGCGAAACATAAAACATGCAACAGACAGGAACTGACACTGGGCACTGGATCAATATGTTAGTCCCAAAAATAGTATAAAAATTTGCCAAAAGTATAGGAAAGTTGAAGAATATTGGCATGGAAAATTTTGTTCGTGCAATTTTTCTTTTTAAAAAATGTTTATGCCACTTTTATAAATATTCACATGTTTCAAAATTGTACATAAAAATGTTTAAGTACTGCATAATTTTTTTAAAAAAATTAATCACTAGATATAAAACAATTTTACTCGTATAAAAAACATCATGAAATGTTAAATTTGGATGTAACTTTTCGAGTAGATGATTTTTCATATAAAAAACTTTTTCATTCGAGTTAGTATGCAAAAGTTATGCCCATTTTTACAAATTCTCGAGAGATTTTGCAAATAAATTCGAAATTCATATTTCCAATTTTTCCCAACAACTAGACCACATATCACATGGGAAACTTATTTTCTTTTATTTTTTTGACATTTTCATCATTTTTTTATTTTTTTT
>NW_021220671.1:0-4189 GCF_002162155.2 Triticum dicoccoides
TCAACGGTGGCCTGCAAAAAATGACATAAAGGTTACATGAACCGAAGTTGCTACACCACCATAGTAGCTAGTCTACAAACGAAAATAACAGCATACCTGTGTAAATTTGCGGGTGATTTTGTCCCCGTCCCAATGTTCTAGACATTCTGTGACAAAAAGGCCACAAGAGTTCCTGGTACATATGCAGACATTAGCGGTGGGCAATACAAAAATGTGTGTTGTTGTTTGATTGTGCATGATGTCCTATTAACTCACCCATCCTCTTGCTGGGGTATGTCATACTCCTTGATAGGTCACTTACTTACGTCCGGATATTTCCCTGGTGTAATAAGATTTGCCTGACGCATATCGTGTGCTATAGCCATTCGCTATAAAGAGGATAGTGTTAAAGAACAATCATAAACAATATGTAAGAGCAATGGTACAAATGTTGGTTACATTACCAGTGCTTTAACAGTCCTCTCAGTCAGGTCCAGAGGATAAAGCGAATCGAGAACTTGGAATTCTTTCTTGATCATGTGCATGACCACGGTCATCCAGTGGCTATTGTCGATATTCAACGCGATATACGTCTACAGTGCAAAAAACTATTACGTAGCAAAAGAAATACTTGATGAACTATCCTGTAGTGATGAATCACAAACATTACGTACCTTATCACGCACAGTATACTCTTTCATGACTCTATTAACTGCCCCAGCTTTGGTCAGAGCACTATCCATGTTGCAGCTAGATGGCAATGGATCGTCATTTGCGATAGCACGATCTACAAGGAATTTGGACCTCCACGCTGGACAGAGGTAACGATCATGACCAACGCGCAGCTCCAAATGTCCCATATAAGCATCAATAACCTGCATAGAATATCAGCGCATTACATGTTGAGAATTGAGACATAGATTTTTGAGCATTTTAAAAATAGGACATGCAAGTAGTACTTACATCGTCCGACAACCATCTATGGCCTAGTACCGGTAGAATCCTTTCGGAAGTCAGAGTTATGCCACGGCCTTCACTGTAGTAATTTTTTTTGTTCTTGTTCTTCTCAGTGCTAGCAGCTAACTCAACAAATGAAACAGCAGCATCAATTATTTCCGGCGTCAACTCATCTGCCACAATCTCCGGCACATTATTGTTCGAAAATAGAGCTGCATGAAATAATATGAATGTCAACAATGGTGATCATATGCATTGGTAGTAAATAAAAAAATTAAGAATGTTAGTTACGATACCTCTAGTAGCAGTACTAGTACCAGAGGCTCTCTGACCACGGCTGATACACTTGCCGGGCTTGTCAAGTGCGAAGGGGGATTCAAATTTCTTGGGAACGGTCCGCTTCCGCTTACCGGACATAACCTCGTCATCCTTATCGATTATTGCACCCTTTTTTCCATTCGCCTTAGCCATGAACTTGCTGACAGAAGATGGACAAATGTCTATGTCCGATGAAGGTGCTACAGTAGAAGTACCAACCACCCAAGGGTTTTCTGGTGTAGCCCCACATACATCATTACGCTTAAAAGGTGAAGCTTCCTTGTGTCCATTCAGCTTCGGTGGGGTTTTCTGTTTCGAAAACTAAATCGTGTGAACATTTCTGGACGAAAAAAATTAAACGAGAAAATTATAGACAGAAAGATAAATACATAGTACCTCAGGTACGGTTTTATGGTCGGGAAGCACTATATCAGGCTGCATCATGTCAATGATCGGGTGTCCATCACTGTCCATGTCTTCCTTGTACACGAATTCCTTCTTTTCATATGGACCATTCTCGAACGAATCCACTTCGTTCGGATCATTCTCCGCGGATGGCACGGCAGCAGCCGGCTTGTACATGACACCTGCTTTGTTCAACTTCTCCAACAACCTCTGCAATAGAAATATAAACTTAGTAATGGTAGCATGGTTTAAAACAGCAAACATACTCTAAACTATAAAGTTTGGGTGTGACACCTCAGCAACTATATCAGGGATTTGCCTCATCTTGGTGTGTATGAAGTCCATGCACCGCTTCATTACAAGCTCCATCAAATCTTCCGACAATGCGGCTGTCGTCGACTTCTTTGCGTCTCCAGTTGCAGGCTTGGTTTTTGGCTTCATGGTAGGTGCATTATTTGGGATGTCGGGCTCCTGAGCCATATACTCCTGGGTGATATTATTTTCGATCTGCATGCGATATTGAAGTACATGTGATAAATAATAAATAAATAGTATTAAGTTACAAAACATTTAAGAAAGACGAAACACAATGACTTACCCTTACGTTACCACGGCCGCGCCCATTATCAAAGTCGAACCTATCTCTCCTAGTGGCTACACCTTCTGTCCAGTTCCTCATAAGAGGTTGTATGGACAAGTTGGGATTATAGGCGCATTCACCTTGGACCGGTTGCACCTTCTCCCAGTACAAGTACTACAAAAAAATATAAGGATTTAGAGTTAGTAAAATACATCACATAAAATTGCAATGATATGATAATTGACATTATGCAACAGGTCTGATATGTGTACCTGCAAGAGAGCCAAATTGCCTTTCGGCCATTGGCGCAGGTGTTTGCCTTTCTTCACTATGCGAAGGCAATCAAGGAGAACACGCATGGTGAAGGCATTCCAGTTAATCTTTGAAATACGTTTCACATCGTAGACCAAAGCGTAGTACTGCTTTGGCACAATCTTGCTCGACATTGGAGCAATAATTGTTCCTAACAGGACCAGCACTACTTTGCGAAGGAAATCGTCGTCGGTGGCTTTACTTTTAATTATGTCCTCAATGAGATTATCTATCACTTTTAATTATGTCCTCAATGAAATTGTGGCGGCACCCGCTCCTTCATGTCCTCGCCTTCTTCAGTCAGAATGTCCGAAGCGGACAGTCCTTGGTTCTCGAGGTTAAAGATGCACTCGACGTTGACCGCACCGAGAGTCACCTCCCCAACCTGCTCTTGTATAATGAATCTGCCCGTGCTGGCCTGAAAATTCTCAATTATATACCTAATCAGCAGGGTACGCATCTTAATAGATGGTATCTGCAGCATGCTGCGCAATGATGTATCAGCCACTCTAGCGCGTTGACCGCTCGATAGATCTGCAACAAGCTTGCACCATTTCTCCACTGCGCATACTATTTCTCCATTCAGCTCGTCCATCCTGTTGAAAGAAAATATATAACTTCGTGACATTAGCTAGCACTAAAGCAAAAATAACAATAGGCATGCAAAAATATAGAACTTTCTGGCAATAGCTAACACTAATGCAAAATAACACTAATGGAAATACAAAACTATCACCATGTATACTGCAACATGCAGCCAAGTGTGTGCTGACATGAGGCAATAAAAAAATAACTACAATTGGTAATTGAATGTACTTGCATCTGATCAAGTTCTTTGAGTATCATATAAATTATGTAATCAATAAAATTAATATGGTAAACTGTTACTTATTCGTCTGGTTGTCTTACTAACAGGGTGACAAATTGTTCAGCTGTAAATAAACTAGAGTCTATAGCAATGGTACCTATTTGAGGTTCATCAACATCTAATGTTAATAACTCTTTAATGTTCTATGTGCACAATATTATAATTGGATTGTGTGACAAAAATATAATTGGATCTTGTGACAAAAAATGTATTGCGTCATGCTTCTCGAGAAACAACATCTTATTCTACCATGCTATGAAAGAACCAAAGAATGTTTTCATCTACGCCATCTGGTCAGAACGCATCTAGTTCAGTTCATACTAGTTGAAATTATGTGGTAAACCTAAGTCCATCAAAGCAATGAGACGGAGGAAGTAGCTTGCTTTGAAGGCGCGAGGGAAAGAGGACAATTTACTTGATCTGTCGACGAAGATGAAAGAAGTCGGCGATGCGTTCTCGACGTAGGTCGTCGAGGTCGGCCTGCACGTGCGGACGACCTTGATCTTCTCGGGGGTTTTGTGGCGTGTGGGATGCGGCGGACGGAGCTGTCGACGCCTCGCCGGCAGGAGTCGATCTAGTCGACGACATGTGCGAGGAGGAGGAGATTATATACGAGGTCGATGCCTAGGTCGTCGTAACTTCCCTGTGACCAATCTCGCGATCTATATTTTCCTCCATTGAAGCGAGGCTGAACGTGTGTTGGAAATATGCCCTAGAGGCAATAATAAAAGCATTATTATTATATTTCCTTGTTCATGATAATTGTCTTT
>NW_021220672.1:0-1534 GCF_002162155.2 Triticum dicoccoides
AAAGTGCACGAAATCTAGTTTCCAACAAAAAAAGAATCACCCAATTCGGAGTCCGTATGAAAAACTTGTGTCCGTTTTGAGTCAGGTGTGTCTGTGCAGTCCGAATCTGAATCCAGAACGTGAGAGACTTGGACTCTATCTTCTCTTGGGCCAAAAGTGACGTGAGAGAACTTTTTGGACAGCAAATAAACATCTCTTTCTTCCTTATCTTCATATGTGGATTGTACAAATGTCCCATACACCTGCAATTAGACAAAACACAAAAGTGTGTGAAGTATTTTTGTTCTGGATAACATAAATAGATTATTGAATAGTTTGCACTAGAAATCACCTGACAAATATGCATATATGCAATATTTTTGGTCATATCCAAGGTAGTCATGTCCTCATCATCCTCCCCTTCTTGAAAATAAAGCCGTCCTCGGCGTTGCTTAATCTGAAATGTGGCTAACAAAAGAGACAAGGTGCACATGTTGTATATGTACATGTCATCCATTTTTACTTCCCTTGATTTTTGCATATATGACACATGAATAGATGAGTAACTTGCATAGTTCATAAAATCTAAAGCCAAAAAATTAGCACAAGAAGTAGAAGGCATGAAAATATTGCAATTCAGTTTGCACATATAAGTGAAGCTCTTATTCATTTCAAAAGATTGACAATGTTCATCATTAAACCATCCCAACATTGGTGAATAAACCTTACTTGCATCAAATTTACATGCTACAACATGCTTAAATAAGCAAACATGCAATAAGTCATTCAACACAGAATCATCACCAAGATTACAGGTCATATCAAAATGATTAAATATTGGTTCTTTGCATCAATAGTTAATTCAATGGGTGCACTCAAAATTGTTGGTATTTCAGTTGTTTGATCACATGGCAAAGTCAAATTATCAACGTAGTCCTCTAAAATAGGTGGTGTGATCAAAGTAGTGGGTAGCTCATCAGATGGTGCATTCAAATTGACAAGGCATTCATCATTCTCATGTAGAGATGGAAGATCAGTACCTTTGTCATTACCTCTTATGATCAACTCAGATGATGTAGCCACTCTCGGGGGCGATGTGTCACATGGTGGAGGTGATGTAGTCCTGACAACAACGGATGTGGTTGTCATAGTATGCCTAGTAGTTGAAGGAACAATCATATCAACTCTTGGAATGTGCACCGTGCGCTTGTTCTCCTCGTGGCTAACACGTCGTTTTATTTCATGTTCAGCTTTGCAAGCAAGATGAAACAAATGGTCCATAGGATAACACTCTTCATGAATTAGTATCTCTTGAATATCACGGTTTAATCCTCCCCAAAATCTATCCATAAAATCATCTTCACTTTCTTCTAAAGAGGAATGCAACAAGGTAGTTTGTAAATCATCATAATATTTTGTTACAGTTTCACTACCTTGTTTTAAGTGTTGCAACTTCTTAATCATGTCACGAGTATAATAAGCAGGGACGAAAGTATGTCGCATGGCAAGTTTCAAATCATCCCAAGTAGTAGGTATATAATCAGGGTGTAACCGA
>NW_021220673.1:0-897 GCF_002162155.2 Triticum dicoccoides
GTTTTCATGCATGTTAGAACAACTTATGGCTGCTGTTTAGGCCAAATCATCTAAATGGCATTTAAAGCTTCACATATGAAGTTTGAATTTGAACCTAGGGTTGAAACCAACTTCATTTAACCTGTTGCTAGTTGCATTAGCTCAAATCACAGCATATTGACATGTCATGATCATGCATCATATTGTGCATTGCATGTATTGTGTTCTTCCTTGTTTGTCAGTGTCTGTTCCCTCTCAGTAGACGACGTACCAACGATGAGTTCGATGACACCGATGAAGAACTATACTATCTTCAGAAGTGTCAGGCAAGCAAAATCCCCTTGTTCATTCCGATACAATCCCACTCTCTCGCTCCTGCTCTCTTTTATTGCATTAGGACAACAACGATTCAACTGTTACATGTTGCGGTAGTTGAACCCCTTTTCCTCTGCATGACCTGTCATTGCCACAGTAAATAGATGAAACCCACTAGCATGAATAGGAGTTGTTTGAGCCCTGATGTGCCTACTCATTCATGCTTGTTTGTCATGCCTGCTACTGCTTAGAGTTGAGTCAGGTCTGATTCATCGGGGATGAATTGGAATGGTGATGAACATGTCCTACTGTGTGTGAGCTAAGTGTGTGAACACGATTTGGTAAAGGTAGCGGTGAGAGGCCATGTAGGAGTACATGGTGGGTTGCGTCATTGAAGCCGTCCTCATGAACTGAGTTCTGTGTTTGTGATCCATGAATAGTTACTACCACACATTGGGCTCCGGGCAATCCAAGGTCTCTCGACTTATTAATCAACTCGATCTCTGTCCAGGAGTTGCAACTAGTTTCTGGTGTTTGTAGGTTGTGTTAGTAGTCTACCAAGTGGCACCCGGTACAGGTGGGCTTGGGTCAGACTAGGCACCG
>NW_021220674.1:0-803 GCF_002162155.2 Triticum dicoccoides
TTTTCGTGAAAAGATTGTTGAGGTTTTCTTGGATGATTTTTCCATTTATGGAACTTCTTTTGATGATTGCTTCAGCAACCTTGATCGATTTTTGCAGAGATGTGAAGAAACTAATCTTGTCTTGAATTGGGAGAAGTGCCACTTTATGGTTAATGAAGGTATTGTCTTGTGGTATAAAATTTCTGAAAGAGGTATTGAAGTTGATAAAGCTAAAGTTGATGCTATTAAAAAGATGCCACGTCCCAAGGACATCAAAGGTATAAGAAGTTTCATTAGTCATGTCGGTTTTTATAGGAGGTTCATTAAAGACTTCTCAAAAATTTCTAGGCCTCTGACTAATCTCTTACAAAAAGATGTTCCTTTTGTCTTTGATGATGATTGTGTAGAAGCATTTGAAATACTAAAGAAAGCTTTGATTTCTGCACCTATTGTTCAGCCACCTGATTGGAATTTACCATTTGAAATTATGTGTGATGCTAGTGATTATGCTGTAGGTGCTGTTCTAGGACAAAGAGTTGATAAGAAATTAAATGTTATCCAATATGCTAGTAAAACTCTAGACAGTGCCCAGAGAAATTATGCTACTACTGAAAAAAATGAGCAGTTGTATTTGCCTGTGATAAGTTCAGACCTTACATTGTTGACTCTAAAGTAACTGTTCACACTGATCATGCTGCTATTACATATCTTATGGAAAAGAAAGATGCTAAACCTAGACTTATTAGATGGGTTCTCCTACTACAAGAATTTGATTTGCATATCATTGATAGAAAGGGAGCTGAGAACCCCGTTGCAGACAACTT
>NW_021220675.1:0-7108 GCF_002162155.2 Triticum dicoccoides
GACAAAGTGCGAGACTGTTCCGTCTGCACTCTGCGCTTTCCTCTTCTAGGCGCTCCCAGGCGGCTATCAGCGTTGAGCTGGGTTTCATTAGAAAGCCCGAAGACTTCACGGACGACACCCTGCTTGAATACCTGCACTTCTTCCGCACACCGATACCGCCGAAAAACATGGAAAAACTGGCGAAGATAGCCGGCCTGGCATCCCCGGCCCAGCTGCCCCTGCCGGATGCCGAACTCCAGCCCATCCTGGATGAGCTGGCTGCCGCGGCTCCATAGCGCGCTCCTGCTTCGCCAGCTGCTGAAGTTTAGCTCTGTTTCCATGATTAGCTGCTTTCTGAACCTTTATCGATGTAGTTGTGTGCGCCATCAGGCTGCCTTGTGTTTGTGTCTGAACGGCTGTCATTGTAGCTGTGTGCGCCGTCCGGCTGCCTCGTGTCTGTCACTGAACCTTTTGGGCCTGTAGCTGTGTGCGCCGTTCGGCTGCCTTGTGTTTGTATCTGAGGTTACCTATGGGTCGCAGTACGTTAGTGCTCAACCATTACCTGTGTGAACTTGTTGGTTTCCCATGAATGATCAATTATCGTTGTTAAATTGGAATGTGCGTGGGCTGAATGATAGGGCGAGACGCGCGGCTGTTCGCTATTTTCGACCGTTGCTCTTGCTCTATTATCTGTATTCAGGAGTCGAAGCTCTCCAGTGTCTCTGACTCGGATCGGGCAGAGATCGTTGGGCCGCGGTTTGAGAAACACGCGTCGCTCGATGCTGTGGGCACGCGGGGAGGTGTTCTTCTGTGCTGGACCTCTGATTATTTCAGCACCAGCTCAACTGTAGTGAGAGACTACTCCATCACTGTTGGGTTGGTTCCGATTGGTGGAGGGCCAGCTTGGTCTCTAACAACGGTCTACGACCCTCACAACGATCAGCGCAAGCCCGAGTTCCTTGCTGAGCTGGCTGCAATTCACAACTCCATCAACGGTCCTTGGATGGTGATCGGTGATTTCAATCTGATAAAGGACCCGGAAGATAAGAGCAATGATAGAATTTGCCGTAGGTGGATGAACAGGTTTCGACGATCCCTGAATAGGTCGAGCCTTCACGAGATTCTGTTGATCGGCCGCCGTTTCACTTCTGCCGCAATTATCCGCTATCTCGGATCATTTTCCCCTCCTTTTGGTGAACGACATGATCACCAAGACCAACAGAAGGTTTCGGTTCGAGTCATATTGGCTGCACATCGAGGGATTCAGAGAGTTAGTAGAACAATCTTGGGCCAAACAGGTGGGCAACGCATGCCCGCTAACTAGGCTAAATTCGAAACTGCATCGCCTAAGCAAAGACCTGAGAGCATGGAGCAGGACACTAGTTGGTGACATCCAAAAGCAATTCATGCTGGTGAATGAAATTGTGCTGCAACTGGACACGGCACAGGATTTCCGTGTACTGTCACCTGAAGAAAGGGAGCTCAATGGAAAACCCCAGCCCGCTGTCGCAGCCCCCCTCCACCCCCGCCCCCCTCCCTCGCCGCCGCCAGGGGACGGCGCCGGGCAAAGCCCGCACGTATGTCGGCGGCGGCGGGGCCCTTCCCCTCCTCGTGAGGCGCCAGGACGGCGCGGGACGGCCGGCTTCGCGGCGGGGCACGGCCCGACGGCGGATCTCCTCGGGTCGGAGGCGCTCTACGGTTGGCTGCAGGGGAGGCTTCGTCGGGCGATGGGCGGCTGTTTCCGCGGCTTGCGGCGTCGAGCGGCGCGTCCATGCGAGTGGATCTGGTGCGGCGCCCGGGAATGGCGAGGTGGAGGAAGAGGGCGCCGAGAGGGGTTGCGGTAAAGGAGGAGGAGGGCGCGGGGATGAGGGCCGGTGCGGATCTGGCCGGCGTACGGCTGGGCAGCGGTCCGATGGTGGCAGTGGCGCGGATCTGGCGCGCTGCCTCCTCGAGGGCCCGAGTTCCGCCCCGTGCTGCTCCTGGCCTGGCGCGGAGGTGGGCACCGCGGAGGGCGGCGAGTGGAGGGCGTCGAGGACACTGATGGGTCGCACTAGATCTGGGAGGGTTGCGCTTGCTGGAGCAAGGAGGCTCCAGCCGTGGTAGATGCGGGATGCAGGGCCCGATCTGGCCTCTGCATGCTCGCCGTGGGGAGGTGGACCATGCCTTCACGGCTTTAACAACAAGGTGTTGCGGCGGCGACGGTGTGAGACGACATGGACGAGCTCCGTAGGGCTTGAGCGGAGGTGTGCGACGATACAGACGAAAGTCCTACACAACAAGAGCCGGTGCTGATGGCGCCTGAGGGTTTCATTTTCCTCCTTGGAGGCGCCACCGAGGTGTGTCGGCATCTTCCTCGAGCTTGGTTGGTAGTGTCACCGGGCGAAAGCCTAGGTCCGGTTGGATTCCTCTGTTGGGAGCATCACGTTTTTGAGACACTGCTTGGAGGTTCTATGTGGCGCTCCTCCGGTGCTCGCCGCTGTTTTTGGTGAAGCTCCAGGCGCAATGTACGCCATCGCTGATAAGTCCAAGACGAAGCTTTTTCTGGGACCGACCGAGTTCCGCCATCTGCCTGCACTCTACTTCAAGGGTGGATGGTGCATTGACAAAGAAAGTCTTAGTTGGAGCTGCTGCTGTCTTCGGGGGATACCGGCGTTGGTCAAGTGACGCGGCGGTGACGCTTAGCCTAGGACAGGCCCTTTTTGCTTTGTAGTTGTGTTGGCTGTGATGGTAGCTCGGCAGCTAATAGGGCTGTCATTTTCTTTTTTCTTTGATCTTCGGATCTTCATCATGTTGTTCTTCCGCTGCTTCCTGCTAAATCGAATCAAGCCAGCATTTTGCTGGATCTTTCAAAAAAAAATCACGCTCAATGGGCTTAGCGGTTCTACTGAAGATTAAACTCAGGCAATGAAGCCGCGTACTCTGGCTTCGTGCGGGTGATGCAAATACCAAATTCTTCCAAAGGAAGGCTAATGCGAGGCACAAGCGGAACACGATTCACATATTGCACGACCCGAATGGACCTGTTTCATCTTCAGATGGATTGGTCGAAATGGCCCACAACCACTTTCAAAGCATTTTGGAAGATGCCCAACCGAGAACATCATCGCTGAACTGGGATGAGCTCGGTCTAGAGCATGTAGACCTCTCCGACATCGAGGGCGAATTCTCCCTGGAAGAAGTCAAGAAAGCAATCGACGACATCCCGTCGGACAAAGCGCCCGGCCCGGACGGTTTCTCGAGCAGCTTCTTCAAGCACTGCTGGAGCACGATCAAGCACGATTTGCTAGAGGCCCTCAATCAACTCTTATGCATGGACAGTAGGGGTTTGGCCAGGGTTAACAAGGCAATTATCGTGCTGCTTCCAAAGCGGCACGGGGCAGAAAGGCTGCAGGATTTTAGACCAATCTCCCTTTTGCATAGCGTGATGAAGATTTTCTCGAAGATTCTCGCCTCAAGGTTGGCGCCCAAGCTCTCTGCTCTAGTGGACCAGTGCCAAAGCGCTTTCATTAAAAAACGAAGCATCCAGGAAAACTTCCTATATGTTCAAAACGCGGCCAGATACTTACACAAAGCAAAAAAGCCTGCTATCCTTCTGAAACTAGACACTGCCAAGGCCTTCGACTCGCTTTCCTGGCCCTACTTGCTGGAGATGTTGCAGGCTCGGGGCTTCGGAATCCGCTTGTGTGCATGGATCGCTATGATTCTGAGAACAACCACCTCGCACGTGCTCATCAATGGGCAGCAGTCCGAAGCAATAATGCACCGGAATGGTTTGCGCCAAGGGGATCCATTGTCTCCGTTCCTCTTCATCCTCGCAATGGATCCACTACAGAGATTGATGACCTTGGCCACCAAGAGGGGGTCCTGTCAAAGCTGCCGGGCCGGCGGAACTGGATGCGCTGCTCCTTCTATGCAGATGATGTGGCACTCTTCATGAACCCCAAAAGGACAGATGCGGAGATGATCAAATTGCTGCTCGAGTGCTTCGCCAAGGCCACGGGACTGCACACAAACGCTTGCAAAAGCTCGGCCATTCCAATTCGGTGTGCTGGACTTGATTTGGATAACATCCTTCAGCCTCTCGGTATTCCAATCAAGCATTTCCCAGTAACCTACCTCGGCATGCCACTTTCACTAGGAAACCTGACTAAGGTAGACTTGGACCCGTTGATACACAAATTCGGAAACAAAACTGCGGCGTGGAAGGGCGGTCTCATGGCCAAGAGCGGTCGGCTAGTGCTCCTTAAATCTGGACTCACGTCCCTGGCGATTTACTTTATGACAGTGCACAAGCTACCGGAATGGGTCCTTAAAAGATTGGTTCACATGTGTCGCGCCTGGTTATGGAGTGGGGAGAGTTCTTGCAACGACGGCAAGTGCAGGGTAGCTTGGAGTCTCGTTTGCCGCCCCAAACACCTTGGAGGATTAGGCGTGCTTGACCTGAACAAATTTGGCGCAGCGCTGCGCTTGCGATGGCTCTGGTTAGCCTGGCAAGACCCACCGCGACCGTGGGCTAAATCTCCTCTCCCTTGCAATGATGCGGATCGCACGCTGTTCGCTATGTCCACGAACATAACAATTGGGGATGGTTCCAAGGCGAGTTTTTGGCATGACCAGTGGCTTGCTGGACAATGTCCCAAGACCATCGCCCCGTCTTTGTTCAAGATTGCATCCCGCAAGAACCGAACTGTTGAGGCGGCGCTGGCCGGTGACAACTGGCTTCTCGACCTCGCGCACGGGCTGTCCGACGACTTGCTCCCGGAGTTGAACCGGCTGGCAACCATGCTTGACGACGTGATACTGTGTGGCGGCCATCCAGACACAATTACCTGGCGTTTCACTCCCGAGAAGGAGTACACGGCCCGCTCAGCCTACCTTCTGCAGTTTGAGGGCTCTATTCCCAAGGACAATTACAATCTGATCTGGACGTCCTGGGCACCTGGAAAGTGCCGCTTCTTCATTTGAACAGCCATACTGGGACGAATCCTTACGGCAGACGCGTTGCTCCGTCATGGTTGGGTCAACAACTACTTCTGCCTGCTATGCGAGAGGAACCTGGAAACCCCGATGCACCTTCTAACGGAGTGCCCTTGGTCTCGGCATGCTTGGGACAAAACTGCCTCACTATGCAGCAGGCCGGCGCTAGCTCCAGCGTCCTGGCCACAGGTCACCACGATCAAAGATTGGATGGGAAACTGCTACAGCAGTGCAACACAATCAAAGAAGAAGGGCACATTATCGATCATCCAACTGCTATGGTGGGAGATATGGCGGGAGAGGAATAGGAGAATTTTCCAACGCCTGACACTGCCCCAGGAAGCTTTCCTTACGGAGGTGGTCTTCGGTACAACCCCCCCCCCAAAACGTATAAAGGGTAGGGGCGGTCATTTTCACGCGCCGTATAAAAATACTCGCCCGCTGTATGCGCGCTTGCGTCGTCGTACGGCGCTGTCGCGTACGACCGCCCGTACGCGCCCACGTCCGCATGCACGCCCGCCCGCACCCGCTGCGTACGCCCGAGTGATTAAAAAAAACGATCGGCGAACCCTATCCTCAAGATGCCTCACCCGCCTCCTCTCCCGCCGCCGCCGCCGCCGCCGCCATCTCCGGCAGTACCTGGCCGACGAAAAAAACGTACGCGTGGTGCGCTACGCCGACAACCGCCTCGGTCCGGCAGACGCCTCCGCTGCCGTCAGCTCGTATCCGGCGACAACCGCCTCATGTCTGACGAAGGCAATGAGGTACGCGAGGCGCTGGCATAGTAATTTAAGAACGGATTTTAATTGAGAAGATGTTACGTGATGTTTGAATGGATATTTAATTTTGAACGTGTATAGATTGAGGCTGAAATAGGATATGACGGTGACGATGGCGGTAGCGAGGACGGATCATTGTCATTGGATGAAGACGAACATGACGGCGAAAATTATATGAGTTTGGATGAGTCTTACAGTGGGAATGTAAGTGGTCAGCATGTTCTCAACTATAATAAATACAAGCATGGGCGATGACAATAACATGTTTGACTGTGCACAGATAGAAGGGGATGATGACAATGAAGATATGGATGTAGATGATTCATATGCTGAAAGCGGAAGCCATGTAGGTTTAGATTTATGTAGGTTATTTGAAAGTGAAATTAAATACGCATCAAGTCTTACATATCATATTTACAATTTGCGCAGATGGAAGTGGAAGGGTACTATCAGTGGAATTTTTCCGATGATGCCAAATGACGAAAACGATATCGATGCATCTTATAATGACAGCTCGAGCAAAGTAAGTAGTGGAAAGTGAATACATATGATAGTCCTTATACAACTACTTACTGACATATACGGTTGTTTGTACTTTTTTTCAGGAAGAGGATGGTGACGCGTGCAAAAACAATGATAATGCCGATAGTGATGAGTGCAATTTTGACACTGGGTACGATGAATACCAACAAGAATCACTGGACAGGCATTGGACGGTGATGTCCAGGACGTTCAGGACAGAGGAGGAGGCATATGATTTCTATAACGACTATGCGAAAAAGCGCGGCTTCAGCATTAGGAAGGACAACTTAAAATATAGTAAGGGTATCGACGCACGTAGGCGGTTGTGGAGGTTTCTCTGTTCAAGGTCTGGGAAACAACAGGCCAAGTTTTGTACCATGGAAGGGAGGAAGCGCAGGCTGAGAGCGGAGACTCGGTGCTATTGCGATGCCCATCTAACTGTGAAGGTTGACAGAGAGCGCTCCATTTGGTATGTCAGCAGTTTCAGCAATGATCATAGTCACACTCTTGCTAGACCAGATGAAGTTATATATCTTCGATCTCATAATCAGATAAAGGAATACCAGAAGCTCGAGATCTTAGCAATGGCAGGTGCTGGGCTCAAAAAACATTGGATTTATGACAACTTCGTTAGTAGGTATGGATCATATGTACGGGCTGGTTTCGGAAGGAGGAAGCTTTATAACATGTGTTATAGGGAGAAAATGAAGTTGCTAGCAAAGGGTGATGCGGACACTGCGATTGGTATCATGATGACGAGAAAGACAAGGGATCCAGACTTTTTCTTTGAGCACACTGTTGACGCAGAAGGAAAGCTGAAGAACATGTTCTGGTGTGATTCTCAATCACGT
>NW_021220676.1:0-430 GCF_002162155.2 Triticum dicoccoides
GGGACCCCATAACAGTGAGTAATAATCCACGAATCGGGCCAGAATCGGCCAAAACTGCGAGTGTTAATAACCTGCACGTAAGCGCACATTGGGGTTCAGTAACCATGAAAATCGCTCCGAAACCCCAAATCGATGTGTAATAACCCATGAAACAGGACAAAATCGTCCAAAATTGCGAGTGTTGAAGAACGACACGTAAGCACACCTTGGGCTTCAACAACCATAAAAATCGCTCCGAGACCCCAAAATGGTGAGTAATAGTCCACGAAACAGGCTACAATCAGCCAAAATAGCGAGTGTTAATGACATACACGTAAGCGCACCTTGGGGTTCAGTAACCGTGGAAATTCCTCCTTACCCCAAAACGATGAGTAATAGTCCATGAAACAGGTCAGAATCAGCCAAATGGGTGAGTGTTGATGAATGATAC
>NW_021220677.1:0-418 GCF_002162155.2 Triticum dicoccoides
TACAGCTGAAATCATATGGGTTCAGTCTATGTTGAAAGAGCTTGGTGTGAAGAGTAAACAAGCTCCATGCTTGTGGTGTGACAACCTATCTTTCTGCAAATCTTGTGTTCAATGCTAGGACAAAGCATATAGAGATATACTTTCATTTTGTTAGAGGGAGAGTTGCTCAAAAGCAACTTGATATTCGGTTTGTGCATTCTAAAGATCAAATTGCAGATGGATTCACAAAACCTCTGCCCACAAGAAGCTTTGAAGACTTCAAGCATAATCTCAACTTGATGAAGTTACGATTAAGGGAGGGTGTTAAACATGTTATGTGCACCGCACCTGGAGGTAGTTAGGATATGTTTGTTTCTTTCATATCTTTCTCTCCAAGTTCTATCTCCTCCTAGAATATCTCCCTTTCTCCTTGTGTAAT
>NW_021220678.1:0-401 GCF_002162155.2 Triticum dicoccoides
GGCGATGAGCTAAGCTTACGTCGATTTTCCTTGTCATATCAATTCACCTTGAAAGGCAAGCTTGATTTCGAGTTTGTGTCGTATCTGTGCTTCCATTGACCTCTTGCTTCATCATTCCTTTGACTTGATGTCATCGTTGATCGATTACATCCTCATGAAATCTCTCGACAAAATTTGTCGTGATCATCATCAACATTTGACTCCTTTGAGGATATCGATCGAATTCATGATGATAAGTACCATCCTCGTCCCTTGGTAATTTTAGTTGCCACCGACAACATCCTTAATCCCTTTCATCACAAACTTGTTCATGTTATGGATGCAATTTGCTTTCCAGCTTGTATTTTGATCTACCTTGAAGTATTACTGCCTTTTGTCAAGGATGTTGTGAGAATTTCACC
>NW_021220679.1:0-2715 GCF_002162155.2 Triticum dicoccoides
CGATGTGCACAGGTGGTCTGCAGGAAAGCGGTGGCCCGTTGAAGCCAGTGTGGAAACCGTGGAGCCGGAGGGCCCGTCGTACAGTAGGCAGGGCGCCGGCTGGTCCGCGGCCATGGTGTAGACTGGCGGCGGTGATGTCCCGGCCAACCAGTACGGAAGCTGGGACGGCGAGGGCGGGAACCGCACTTGCTGAATCGGTACGCCCGCCAGCGCGGTTGTAGGCAGCCCGATGCTGGGCGGCTGATGTCTACTACACAACCTTCTTCTTGTAGACATTGTTGGGCCTCCAAGTGCAGAGGTTTGTAGGACAGTAGCAAATTTCCCTCAAGTGGATGACCTAAGGTTTATCAATCCATAGGAGGCGTAGGATGAAGATGGTCTCTCTCAAGCAACCCTGCAACCAAATAACAAAGAGTCTCTTGTGTCCCCAACACACCCAATACAATGGTAAATTGTATAGGTGCACTAGTTCGGCGAAGAGATGATGAAACAAGTGGTATATGGATAGTAGATAAAGGTATTTGTAATCTGAAATTATAAAAACAGCAAGGTAACTAATGGTAAAAGTGAGCATAAATGGTATTGCAATGATGGTAAACAAGGCCTAGGGTTCATACTTTCACTAGTGTAAGTCCTCTCAACAATAATAACATAATTGGATCACATGACTATCCCTCAAAATGCAAGAAAGAGTCACTCCAAAGTCACTAATAGCGGAGAACGAACGAAGAGATTATGGTGGGGTACGAAACCACCTCAAAGTTATTCTTTCCAATCAATCCGTTGGGCTATTCCTATAAGTGTCATAAACAGCCCTAGAGTTCGTACTAGAATAACACCTTAAGACACAAATCAATCAAAACCCTAATGTCACCTAGATACTCCAATGTCACCTCAAGTATCCGTGGGTATGATTATACGATATGCGTCACACAATCTCAGATTCATCTATTCAACCAACACAAAGGACCTCAAAGAGTGCCCCAAAGTTTCTACCGGAGAATCACGACAAAAACGTGTGCCAACCCCCATGCATAGGTTCATGGGCGGAACCCGCAAGTTGATCACCAAAACATACATCAAGTGTATCACGTGATATCCCATTGTCACCACAGATATCCATGGCAAGACATATATCAAGTGTTCTCAAATCTTTAAAGACTCAATTCGATAAGATTACTTCAAAGGGGAAACTCAATTCATTACAAGAGAGAAGAGGGGGAGGAGAAACATAAGATCCAACTATAATAGCAAAGCTCACGATACATCAAGATCGTGCCAAATCAAGAACACGAGAGAGAGAGAGAGAGATCAAACACATAGCTACTGGTACATAACCTCAGCCTCGAGGGAGAACTACTCCCTCCTCGTCACGGAGATCACCGGGATGATGAAGATGGCCACCAGAGAAGGATTCCCCCTCCGGCAGGGTGCCGGAACGGGTCTAGATTGGCTTTCGGTGGCTACGGAGGCTTCTGGCGGCGGAACTCCCGATCTATTGTGCGTTCTGGAAGTTTTAGGGTACGACGATATATATGGGTGCAGGAAGTACGTCGGAGGAGCCACGGGGGCCCCACGAGGCAGGGGGCGCGCCCTAGGGGGGGCGCCCCCCACCCTCGTGAGCACCTCTCGTATCTCCTGACGTGGAGTCCAAGTCTATCCGGTGGCTTTTGTTCCAAAAATAACTTCTCCAGTTGATTTCGTTCCGTTTCGACTCCGTTTGATATTCCTTTTCTTCGAAACACTGAAATAGGCATAAAACAGCAAATCTGGGCTGGGCCTCCGGTTAATAGGTTAGTCCCAAAAATAATATAAAAGTGGAAAATAAAGCCCAATATTGCCCAAAACAGTAGATAGTATAGCATGGAGCAATCAAAAATTATAGATACGTTGGAGACATATCAAGCATCCCCAAGCTTAATTCCTGCTCGTCCTCGAGTAGGTAAATGATAAAAAGATAATTTTTGATGTGGAATGCTAGTTGGCATAATTTCAATGTAATTCTTCTTACTTGTGATATGAATATTCAAATCTGAAAGATTCAAGACAAAAGTTCATATTGACATAAAAAATAATAATACTTCAAGCATACTAATTAAGCAATTATGTCTCTTCAAAATAACATGGCCAAAAAAAGTTATCCCTACAAAATCATATAGTCTGGCTAGGCTCCATCTTCACCACACAACATATTTAAATCATGCACAACCCCGATGACAAGCCAAGCAATTGTTTCATACTTTTGATGTTCTCAAACTTTTTCAATCTTCACGCAATACATGAGCGTGAGCCATGGACATACCACTATAGGTGGAATAGAATGGTGGTTGTGGAGAAGACAAAAAGGGAGAAGATAGTCTCACATCAACTAGGCATATCAACGGGCTAAGGAGATGCCCATCAATAGATATCAATGTGAGTGAGTAGGGATTGCCATGCAACGGATGCACTAGAGCTATAAATGTATGAAAGCTCAACAAAAGAAACTAGTGGGTGTGCATCCAACTTGCTTGCTCACGAAGACCTAGGGCACTTGAGGAGGCCCATTGTTAGAATATACAAGCCAAGTTCTATAATGAAAAATTCCCACTAGTATATATGAAAGTGACAACATATGAGACTCTCTATATGAAGAACATGATGCTACTTTGAAGCACAATATATGAGACTCCCTATATCATGGTGCTACTTTGAAGCACAAGTGTGAAAAAAAAA
>NW_021220680.1:0-27055 GCF_002162155.2 Triticum dicoccoides
AAGTGACTCAGAGAATAGAGCTATGCTTCCCCGGCAACGGTGCTAGAAATTAGTCTTGATAACCCACAAGTGTAGGGGATCGCAACAGCTTTCGAGGGTAAAGTATTCAACCCAAATTTATTGATTCGACACAAGGGGAGCCAAAGAATATTCTTGAGTATTAGCAGTTGAGTTGTCAATTCAACCACAGCTGGATAACTTAGTATCTGCAGCAAAGTATTTAGTAGCAAAGTAGTATGATAATAAAGGTAACGGTGGTAAAAGTAAAGATAATAGTTTTGGGGTTTTTTGTAGTAGTTGTAACAGTAGCAACGGAAAAGTAAATAAGCGAAGATGAAAAGCTCGTAGGCAATGGATCAGTGATGGATAATTATGCCGGATGCGATTCGTCATGTAATAGCTATAACATAGGGTGACATAGAACTAGCTCCAGTTCATCAATGTAATGTAGGCATGTATTTCGTAAATAGTCATACGTGCTTATGGAAAAGAACTTGCATGACATCTTTTGTCGTACCCTCCCGTGGCAGCGGGGTCCTAGTGGAATCTAAGGGATATTAAGGCCTCCTTTTAATAGAGAACCGGACCAAAGCATTAACACATAGTGAATACATGAACTCCTCAAACTACGGTCATCACTGAGAAGTATCCCGATTATTGTCACTTCGGGGTTGTCAGATCATAACACATAATAGGTGACTATAGACTTGCAAGATAGGATCAAGAACACACATATATTCATGAAAACATAATAGGTTCAGATCTGAAATCATGGCACTCGGGCCCTAGTGACAAGCATTAAGCATAGCAAACTAATAGCAACATCAATCTCAGAACATAGTGGATACTAGGGATCAAACCCTAACAAAACTAACTTGATTACATGGTAAATCTCATCCAACCCATCACCGTCCAGCAAGCCTACGATGGAATTACTCACGCACGGCGGTGAGCATCATTAAATTGGTGATGGAGGATGGTTGATGATGACGACAGTGACAAATCCCCCTCTCCGGAGCCCCGAACGGACTCCAGATCAGCCCTCCCGAGAGAGATTAGGGCTTGGCAGCGGCTCCGTGTCCTAAAATGCGATGAACCTTTCTCTCTGATTTTTTCTCTCCCCGAGACGGAAGATATGGAGTTGGAGTTGAGGTCCGTGGAGGTCCAGGGAGGCCACGAGATAGGAGGGCGCGCCCTATAGGGGGGGGGGCTGTCTCGTGGACAGGCCGTGGGCCCCCTGTTGTATTTTTGTCGCCCAGAAATTCTTACTAATTCCAAAAAGTGCCTCCATGGATTTTCAGGACATTCCGAGAACTTTTATTTTCTACACATAAAACAACATCATGGCAATTCTGCTGAAAACAGCTTCAGTCCAGGTTAGTGTCATTCAAATCATGCAAGTTAGAGTCCAAAACAAGGGCAAAAGTGTTTGGAAAAGTAGATACGTTGGAGACATATCATATAGCGGAACGTGGGGTAGCAAGCACAGGAGCCGGGCAACCCAACTATTGACCCAAGACATGATTCGCAGCCGATGCATATAATGCTATAAGTTTGGGGTGCCGAACGAACGTGAGGGTGTTCAGACTTTGTCGTCGTATTATGGGTACAACAAGGCCCATGGCATATTATGGCATACGTAGTGTACGGCTGCCGCTTGATAGGAAATATCAATAAGGAAGAGTAGTAAGTAAGAGTCATATAAAGCCGCATGTTGTAATTAAATAATACGTCGAGGCGTACGAATACAAGTAGTACGATAAAAAGAAATATGACTTCGGAACCTGCTGAGACCAGGAGGGGGGGCTGTGTGCGGATCCGTTGAATAATCAGATGATCATCAAGGGGAATATCTGAGGATTCCCTTATGCGTTCGAGTTGTTTCCCTCCTTGGTATGTTTGTCCCCTCATGGGTCTGGTCACCATGTCGCTAGTGATGGCCTAGACAGAAGTGGGCCTGCAAAGAAAATGCAAAAAATGTTTGTTTGCCACGGAGCGGTTAAGCCGCATTGTGGGACCTAACCTAGCATTACCTCCGCCTATCACCGGAGTGGTTAATTGAGCTCTTGACGAGCTGGGCTATCCTGCCGCGGAGTAGTTCGGACTCTTTTGACGATGTCGAGGAGCTTGGCTGTCGAATGAAGGTTCGATTGAAAAATGGCACTCTCCGCTTCTACTTCTAAGGCGGCGGTGTGCTCTTTGGTACGGAGGGAGCATTCGGCTTTGCCATTAACTATGATGACACCGTGTGGACCGGGCATCTTGAGCTTAAGATAAGCGTAATGTGGCACCATGTTGAATCGAGCAAACACGGTTTGTCTGAGCAGTGCATGATAGCTGCTGCGAAAAGGGACGATATCAAAGATTAACTCTTCGTTGCGGTAATTATCCGGGGGTCCGAAGACTACCTCCGGAGTGACGGAGCCTGTGCAGCGGGCCTCAACACCTGGTATGACACCTTTAAAGGTGGTTTTAGTGGGTTTGATCTTTGAAGGATCGATACCCATCTTGCGCACTGTATCATGATAAAGCAGGTTCAGACTGCTGCCTCCGTCCATAAGGACTCTGGTGAGGTGGAATCCGTCAACTATTGGGTGAAGGACTAGTGCGGTTGAGCCGCCCTGACGGATGTTGTTCGGATGATCCTTGCGGTCAAAGGTGATCGGGCCGGACGACCATGGGTTATATTTTGGGGCAACTAGCTCCATTGCATAGACGTCCCTAAGTGTGCGCCGCCGCTCCCGTTTGGGAATATGGGTGGCGTTTATCATATTCACCATTTTAATTTGCGGGGGAAACTTCTTTTGCCCTCCTGTGTTCGGTGGCCGGGGCTCCCTGTCGTCGTCATTGCTTTGCGACCCCTTCTCCTTGTTTTCGGCACCTGACTTCCCGAATTGTTTGAAGACCCAGCATTCTTTGTTGGTATGATTGGCTGGTGTTCCTGGGGTGCCGTGAATTTGACATGGACGGTCGAGTATACGGTCCAGACTGGACGTGCCCAAACTATTTCTTTTGAATTGTTTCTTCCTTTGACCGGTCTTAGAGCCGCTGAATCAGGCATTGACGGTCATGTCTTCGGCGTTGTTGCCATTATTTCAACACTTGTGTTTGCTGCGTTGGGGCTTGCCGTTGTTATCTCTGGATGTAGAAGTTCCAGGCTTTCTTGAGGCGCTGTGCTACGAGCTAGCCAGCTGTCCTCGCCCGCGCAAAAGTGGGTAATGAGTGTCGTGAGGGCTGCCATGGATTTCGGCTTCTCTTGGCCGAGGTGTCGGGCGAGCCACTCGTCATGGATGTTATGCTTAAAGGCCGCTAGGGCTTCAGCATCCGGACAATCAACGATTTGGTTCTTTTTAGTTAAGAACCGAGTCCAGAATTTCCTGGCTGACTCTCCGGGCTATTGGGTTATGTGACTTAGGTCATCAGTGTCCGGTGGTCGCACATAAGTGCCCTGAAAGTTGTCGAGTGTAAGTGCATCTAGTGCCCCTTAGTGATTTTGGTGTATTCAAGACTTATAGGTTAAGGGACTGATGCGTTTGTGAGTGTACACAGGTCTATAAGTCTATGAGGAGTTTGATATTTACAGAGAAAGTCGACCCCTAAAAATGAAGTTCTTCAACTGAAGACTTTGGATTTCTGAAGACTTTTTGAAGACTTTGAAAGTGAAGAAATTGGTGTGACCTTGAAGACTTGGTAATCATTCGAGGAACATGAAGTGTGAAGACTTTTGTTTTCGTAGTTTCATTTTCTCTTTCTTGAGTCATAGGAAACACCGTACTGTTAAAGGGGGTCGAGGAAATACTAAGGAAAAATTTCCATGTGATGCTCAACTCAAAATCCTACACCTACCAATCCTTTCGAGTGAAGCCATTGGAAATCTCGCACAGTTCAGTCATATTCTTCAGTGACAGAGACGAAGTTCTTCTGGTCTCTGAGGAATTTGTTCTGACTGAGGAGTTAGGAATTCGCCAGTGCGGATTGCCTACAAAGTGAGGACATGATAGCCCTGAGGAATTCGAACCCCAATATTCCGACCGTTGCTGTGCTACGCGCCAGTTATCCCAAAATATCTACCCTCCTAACGGTCATCTCAGACAAGGGCATTTATGTCTTATCATGTTGGGCTGCTCCCCGACTATAAATAGCCGCCCCCTACAACCACTAGCTGGTTGGCTGCTCCGAGAGAAATTGACACTTGTCATTTGAGAGCAACCCATCCTCCGAGGACTTTGAGCGAAAATCATCAAGTGAGGAAATCCCAAACCCAAACCTACAAAATCCCAAGTGATTGAGCATCACTAAAGAGATTGATCCTAAGTGGATCCGATGCTTGTTTCCTTTGAAGACTGTGCTTCTTCCAGACGGTTAGACGTCAAGGTCTAGAGCATCCAAGAGGAATTGTGGATCGCCGAGTGACCGAGTTTGTGAAGGTTCGGAAGTCACCTGAAGACTTACCACGAGTGATTGGGCGAGGTCTGTGTGACCTTAGCTCAAGGAGAATACGGTGAGGACTGTGTGTCCAGGACTGGGTGTCCTCGAGTTTAAATACTCAGCCGCTCCAACCAGATGTACAACTGAGACAACAGTTGGAACTGGTCTACCAAATCATTGTCTTCACCGAGCTAACTGGTTCTATCTCCTCAACTCTTTCATTTCCTCATGTATGTTGTTGTGTGTTTGTTCATATCTGTTTGAAGACTTTGACTGAAGACTTTCTCAATTTCCTCAGCTCTATTTCTTCAGTCTGTTCGTCTTCTTCCTTGTGTTATCCTGTGTTTACGCTTTCTGTACTCTGTGCTTGTCTTCTTTTCATCATGATGACTATGCTTGTGTTCTGTTATCTTCCTTTCTGAGTACTTATTCCGCTGCAAGTAGTTCTTCATTTAGGAATTTCCTCACCAGCAAACTCCTCAGTGAAGAATTCATAAAAATCGCCTATTCAACCCCTCTAGTTGATATAACGCACTTTCAATTGGTAACAGAGCAAGGTACTCCCTTGTTCTATGTGATTTTGGTTTAACCACCTGGAGTTCTAGTTATGTCGACCGCAGGTATGATCAAGGTCTCTGCTGGGTGTCCTACCTTCGATGGCACGGACTACCCCTACTGGAAGAATAAGATGTGAATGCATCTTGAGGCAATTGACAACGATCTTTGGTATGTTGTGGAAAATGGTGTTCCCTCAGTCACAGCTTCCCTGAATGCTGCTGATGTGAAGAGATTCAAGCAACTCGATTCTCAATCGAAGAATATCATATGTGGCCATCTGAGTAAAGGGCAGTATGGTAGAGTGAGTGCTTTGGAAACTGCTAAGCTTATCTGGGATAGGCTCTCCAAAGTAAACGAAGGAGTCTCAACTCAACGTGACTCTCGTGTTGATGTTCTTCGCAATCTCTTCAACCGCTTCAAAAGACTCGACAATGAAAATGTTCAGCAAACCTTCGACCGCCTCACTGATATCTCAAATGAGCTTCAAGCGCTTGGCGCCACTCATATCACCGACCATGAGGTGGTGAAGAAATTGCTGATATCACTCAATTCTTCATTTGACACTCTGGCACTGATGATTCAAGAGTGTGCTGACTAGAAGTCGCTTGATCCCACTGATATCCTCGAGAGGCTAAACACCCATGAGTTCTAGCTTTCTGAGAAGAGAGATCTCTATAGTTCGAGCTATGGCAAACCACGTGCTCTGAAGGTCAAGGCAGTCTCTGAGTCTGAGGAAGAAGACTCTACCAGCAGCCTTGGTGATCCTGAAGAACTGAGCCAGGAACTAGAACTACTCGTGAAGAAATTTCAGAAGTTCTCAAGACGTGGTCGCTTTGGAAAATCCTCAAGGAGCAACGTTTCCTCATCCGGTGACTACAAGAAAAGGCTATGCCACAAATGCAAGAAGCCTGGTCACTACATTCAAGATTGTCCTCAGTGGGACAAGGAAATAAAGAAGAAGAAATACAAGGATTACAGTTCTGATGATGCCAATAAGAAGAAGAAATCTTCAAAGTCTTCATCATCAAAATCCTCAAAGTTTTCATCTCACAAGAAGAGCAGCTCCAAGAAGGCTCGGACATTCATTGGTAAGGAAATGGATTCTGAGGCTGAATCTGAGGATCATGAGGAAGAGGAGGTATCCGAGGAGTCTGAGTTAGGTGTGGCAAGTCTAGCTCTTGCTACCGCATTTGTCAGCAAGTCTATCTTCAACTCTGAAGAAAATGGCAACACCAACAACGCCAATGAAGGCAATGATGACTACGTTCCCACCTATTGCTTCATGGCAAAGGGTGCCAAGCTAACTAAATACCCCTCCTCTGAATCAAGTGAGGATGAATCTGATGAAAATCTTAAGCCCAGCTACTCTAAACTTGCTAAGATTGCTGTGAAACAACAAAAGGCTATTGAAAAGCTTCAAAACATGCTAGACAAAAGTGATGATATGTTGGGTGATGAAATGGACCGCACTAAAGACTTAACTGAAAATCTTCAGAGACTTCAGTCTAAGTTTGACAACCTTCAAAGTCATCATAACACTCTCTTATCTGATCACGAGAAGCTTTCTTATGAATTTCTTCAAAGAAAGCAAGATCTTGAGAAGCTAAGAGTGAGTTATGAAGATCTTCAGAAGGAGCACGATTCATTACTTGCTCAACAAATCAGCGCTACTCAGGAAGAATTTGTTCCTCCTTGTCTTAAGTGCATTGAACGTGAATCTGCTAATTCTTCACCTGAATGTTCAAATGCTTCAAATATTACAAATTCTTCACCTGTCTCTACTATCACTAATTCCTCATCTGAGGACACTACTAGTACTACTAATGATGCAGGCCTGAAGGAATTGTACACAACAGGCATGTACAAAAGCCTCAAAGGGCATCAGATTCTTTGTGATGTGCTCAAAAAGCAGATCCTCAATAGAAACCCTAGGAAAGAGGGTATTGCCTTTGAGAGGAAACTCAATGCTGATGGAACATATTGGAAACCTGAGTAGTACCCCAAAACCTCATGGGTTGCTGCAAAAGGACCTCTAGTTGATCCATCCAATCTATCTGGCTTTACATGTGAATCTCCTCATTCTTCTGATGAGTCATTTGACTCCAACTATAAACTGTTCAAAAATCAGAATGGTGAAGTATTTGCTAGATATGTTGGCACTAACTGCAGGAATGGTTCCCCTATGAAGAAAATCTGGGTTCCCAAAAGTTATCTTGAAAGTCTTCAGGTGAATGTCCTCATGACACCACCTGTGAAGAATAGGAACCCCAGATCAAATTCTTCATATGGATCTAATTCTTCATATGGATCAAATTCCTCTAAAGGATCAAAGTCCTCATATGATCATCATCATGCTAACCCTTCTGTTTCGCAGGGTAGAGCTAAGGGCTATGAATATGTGCATTATTCTTCAAATCGTTATGTTCATAAGTCCTCGAAGAATTTCTCTGCTTACTCATATGCTTACCCTAACCCCTCTTATGTGAAACGAAGCGGACTAGCTTCTATGCCACCTTTCTCATATGGTGCTCGCAGAGTGATGAATTCTTTGCCACCCCTCCAGATGTGGGTGGTGAAGAAAAAGAACTAATATCTTTTGCAGGGTCAGGTCTCCACTCGTGCTCAAAACGACTGAAGAATTTGCTGGAGACCTGAATAGTGCCTGAAAGGACGCAGGCTAATCATGAAGAAATGAATTTTCATTTCTCACGTCCTCATACTGATTTATATGTGCTATTGATTGATGAAATTGAATTGATGATATTGATGTTATATTCTTCACTGATGAAGTATATGAGTTCGTAAGTTGCACTAATTCATCTGCAGGATGATCAGCCCAAAGCAAACGAGTGGGTCCTCGATAGTGGATGCACAAATCACATGACGGGTGACAAGAATCTATTGATGGATGCTCCATTATCACCATCACATCTGAAGCATATCATCTTCACTGACAAAGGCAAAAGTCAGGTATTGGGTCTAGGTAAGGTAGCGATCTCAAAGGATCGACACATGGACAAAGTCATGCTTGTCGAGTCCTTAGGATACAACCTCATGTCTGTCTCAATGCTTTGTGATCTCGATATGGTTGTTGTCTTCGGAAGATATTGTTGTGTTGTGATCATGGAAGCTGACCATTCCAAAGTCTTCGAAGGCTTTAGGAGAGGAGATGTGTATATTGTTGATTTCTCTATAGGACCGCAACCAGCCGTGTGCTTACTTGCAAAAGCTTTAGAAGGCTGGCTATGGCATCGACGACTTGGTCATGCTGGCATGAGGAATCTGCACACGCTTGCAAAGAAGAAGCATGTCATTGGCATTGAGAATGTCAAATTCCTCAAGGATCACTTATGCGGAGCTTGTGAAGCTGGAAAGATGACAAAGGCCAAGCATCCAGCGAAGATTGTCATGACTACCACTCGTCCATTTGAATTGCTTCACATGGATCTCTTTGGTCCTAACCACTATTCTGCAATTCTTAATGATGCATCTCAATATGGATTTGTTATTGTTGATGACTATTCTCGTTACACTTGGGTGCACATTGTCACTTACAAACATGAAGTGCAGGAAGTCTTCAAACGATTTTCCTCGAGGGCTTCAACCAACTTTGGTGTGAAGATCAAGCACATCAGAACTGGCAATGGGACCAAGTTCAAGAATTCCGGTCTGGATGGCTATCTTGATGAACTTGGTATTACTCATGAGTTATTTGCTCCTTATACTCCTCAGCAGAATGGCGTCATGGAGCGCAAGAACAGAATCCTTGCTGAAATGGCTCGCACTATGCTTGATGAATACAAGACGCCTCGTTGCTTCTGGATTGAGGCAATAGATACTGCGTGCCATGTCATCAACAGGGTATATCTTCACAAATTCGTCAAGAAAACTGCTTATGAACTCTTCACTGACAAAAAGCCAAATGTGAGTTATTTCAAAGTCTTCGGTGCTAAATGTTGGATTAGAGATCCTCATCACACTTCAAAATTCTCACCGAAAGCACATGAAGGTTTTATGCTGGTTATGGAAAGGACTCGCACACCTACAGAGTCTTCAACAACGTTCTTCACAAAGTTGTTGAAACTGTAGATGTGCGGTTCGATGAAACTAATGGCTCGCAAAGAGAGCACCTACCTTCTGTGATAGATGAACCAGCACCTGAAGATTCTATCAAGTTCAAGGCTACTGAGGATGTCATTCCTACCGAAGAATCTGCTGAAGAATTCATTCCTGATCGTGATGATCACTGAGCTGGCGCACTTGAAGAAAATGGTGCTGAAGAAAATGCTCCTGAAGGGAATGCTGATCAAATTCCTCGAAGACAACCCACTCATCCTCGCATTGCTAACGAAGTGCAAATTGAGAAGATCATTGATGACATTGAAGCACCAGGTCCTCTCACTCGCTCAAAATCTTCGCATTTATCTAACTTTTGTAGGCACTTTGCTTTTGTCTCTATCTCAGAGCCCACTAAGGTAGATGAAGCATTTCTTGAGCCTGAGTGGATTCAGGCTATGCAAGAAGAATTACATCAGTTCGAGCTCAACAACGTCTCAGAACTGGTCAAACATCCAGATCCTCGCAAGCACAACATCATTGGCACAAAGTGGATCTACCGCAACAAGCAAGATGAAAATGGCCTTATGGTGAGGAATAAGGCACGACTTGTAGCTCAAGGCTACACACAGGTTGAAGGAATTGATTTCGATGAAACTTTTGCACCTGTTGCTAGACTTGAGGCTATTCGCATATTACTTGCTTACGCTAACCATCATGATATTATCTTACAACAAATGGATGTGAAAAGTGCATTCCTAAATGGTAAGCTTGAGGAAGAAGTATATGTTGCTCAACCGCCAGGGTTTGAAGATCCAAAGAATCCCGACAAAGTCTTCAGACTCAACAAGGCCCTGTATGGCCTCAAGCAAGCCCCTCGGGCGTGGTATGACACTTTGAAGGAATTCTTCATGAAGAAAGGCTTCAAACCCGATTCACTCGACCCAACTCTTTTCACTAAATCTTATGATGGTGAATTGTTTGTGTGCCAAATATATTTTGATGATATTATCTTCGGCTGTACTCACCAACGTTATAGTGATGAATTTGCCTATATGATGAGTGAAGAATATCAAATGTCTATGATGGGAGAATTGAAATTCTTTTTAGGTCTTAAAATTCGTCAACAGCGCAATGGTATATTCATATCGCAGGAGAAATACCTCAAAGAAGTATTGAGGGAATTTGGCATGCAAGATTGCAAAGGGGTCAAAATTCCAATGCCCACAAATGGCCATCTATGCACTGATGAAAATGGTCAAGACTTCGATCAAAAGGTATACCACTCCATGATTGGCTCTTTATTGTACCTATGTGCATCTAGGCCAGATATTATGCTTAGTGTTTGCATGTGTGCCCGATTTCAAGCTACACCGAAGGAATCACACCATAAGGCTGTGAAGCATATTCTTTGATATCTAGCTCACACACCAACACTTGGATTATGGTATTCCAAGGGCTCTTCATTTGATCTCATTGGGTATTCAGACTCTGATTATGCTAGCGATCGCATGGACCGCAAGTCAACGTCAGGCACTTGCCATTTCCTCGGACGATCTTTAGTCTGTTGGTCCTCGAAGAACAGAACTGCGTATCTCTCTCCACTGCAGAAGATGAGTACATTGCTGCTGGATCATGCTGTGCTCAATTATTATGGATGAAGCTAATTCTCAAGGACTATGGCATCAATGTGAAGAATGTGCCTCTCTACTACAACAATGAGAGCGCTATCAAGATTTCTCGCGACCTAGTTCAGCACTCGAAGACAAAGCACATCCAGATTCGTCATCATTTTCTTCGTGATCATGTGTTGAAGGGCGATATCTCCATCTGCCATGCAAGAACAGAAGATCAGCTGGCCGATATTTTCACTAAGCCCTTGGATGAGAAGAGATTTAGCAAGTTGCGGTGTGAGCTAAATATCCTAGAATCTTCGAATGTTCTCTGAAATGGACACTCATCCTAACACTTATGCTGACTTGATGACTCAGATGCGCAACACACGAAGTAACGTTTTTCTTCAATCAATGAAGACTAACCCTCTAAGTGTGAAGAAATTAATGAAGAAATTGACTCTCAGAGCCCTACAACAACTATACTCGGTGTTTGAAGCCAACTTTCTTATACGGTGGGTTACACCACCACAAAAGTTGAAAATCTTCAATTTGAGTTTTTTTCTCAGTTTTGAAATTCCTCAGTTTTTCAAATTCTTCAACTTGCAATGTCTTCACTATTTCCGCCGTTTGTCTTCATTTGAATATATATAAGTTTATGTCCTCTACAGCATTCACTTATTACTAATTCTTCAAGTTGACTTTTTCCGCTAAGTAAATGTGATCGGACCCTTCCCCCTCTATGCTTCTATGCTAAACTCAATCTAATATTTTCACAAATTCTTCACATGCGTTCTGATTTGAAACTCGTTCAAAATCTTCACTGTGTCCTTGATAGATGAAGAAATTGCGAACGCTAACTTAAAACTTATCTTATCTAAATTTTCGGCTTTGCCGCTCAAACCGTTCCACTTCTCACGACAAATACTTATCTATTCACCCACGATCCTACACAATCACCACCTCACAGTACGTGGGTGACACATGTCATGTGAATGAGAAAAGCAAGGGGCATGTTCGTCCGAAATCCTCGGGCGCACAGTTTTTCACTACCGCTATAAATACCCCCGCCTTCTCCTCACTTCACTTTTACTCCGCTCGACCTCTCTCTCCCGCTCGAGCTTCCCAAACCCTAGCGCCGCCGCTACTTCATCGTCGCCGGTGAGTAAGAGCTTCACTGCCTCGACCTCGTCGCCGTCGTACTCGCGCCGGTTGCGGATTTCTTCACTCCGTCGTCGCCGTAGTTATCTTCCTCTGCCGAGTTAGGGCGTGGAAGATCTGAACGGACGAACTTCACCTCAACGCTTCCTAGTTCGTCGTGTTCTTCACTTCGGGTAATTAAAAGTTACTTTTATTGCCCGCTTTGATTCATGTGTTTTTCCTAAAAATCTTCAAAGGTGTTTATTCTTCAAATCTTCACACACTAAAACACCTCACATGTTATCTGTTCTTGATTCGTTTCTCTAAGCAATGATTTTCTTCAAGATTCCTCAACTGTGTGGATTTTCAAATCTGTACAACTCTGGAACCTAAGATAAAGAACGCTTAGCGAAATTATTAAAGACTCATCGGTCAAATTCCTCAAACCTATTCTTTTTTGAAAATCTTCTGAGAACACATATGACCTCTCCAAATTCCTTGCAACTATACTCTGTTCACAGGTACAAATGTCCGCTGCTGAATCACTAGGTTCTAATCAACTTAACTCATTTGCAGCGTTCCTCGAAGAAAAGTTGTATACCTCTTCAGAAACTTTAGTTGTTCATCCTCAGCTGAAGAAAATGGCTGATGGTAAGAAACCACAGAAGGGAAGAAAAAGGCCTGAGGTCAACACAGTGTTTGAAATCCCTGAGGATATTTATGCTGGATACTGCACTCCTGATGAGGCCAAGTTTGGCAAGGAGGACAAGAATCAGCGCAAGGTGCGCATACAACGAATTGAGAGGAGATGGGCACGAGAATGGAGGGAGTACAGGTATGTTACTCCCAAGTACATGAATAAATTCGCGCTCAACCCTCCATGCTCAAGACCTCCATTGAGACCTGGCCAACTGGCGGATCCCACCAGCCTCAAGCGCGGTGAGGACTATGCTGCTGAATGGGCTAGGCGCCAGGCCAAACTAGCCAAGCAAGCAAAAGAAGCAGTGAGGAAATTCAATGAAGATTCTGTTGCTGCTCCTAACGCTACTGAGGCCTCTGGTAGTAAGCCCGGGAAGGCTGTGCCAAAGAAGCCTACCCACAAGTCTAGTGCTTCTCCTTCAATGCCCTCACGGCCAAGCTCCTCAGCAATGCCCTCACGGCCAGCATCTTCAAAGCCCTCACGGCCAATTCGTCAGTCTGCTCCTCCTCCTCCTCCTCCTCCAAAGTCCTCAGCTCCTCCGACAAAGTCTTCGGCTGCTCCACAAAATCTTCGGCACCTGTGCATCTTGCCACGTGCCAAAGGACTCAAGGCATCTCTATTGCCTCAGGAGCATCTGCTAGCTCCACTGCTGCACCAAGTTCCTCAGCCGGACCATCTCTGCTGAAGAAAAAGGCCACTGCAGGACGAGGCCTTCGCCCAAGTCCTCACAAGAAGCAGGTTGCCTTCCAAATCCCCTCTGATGACAATGAGGCTGATGATGAAGAACTTGTTGAAATCATTAGGGACAGGCAAGCCAGGGCCGCTAGAGCCAAAGGCAGCAATGTGCCACTACTTCTGGATCCCAAGTTGATCCTTGACTTCATTGACTTATGGCACAAGGACCCCACTACACCTTTGCCGGAGATGAACCTCACTCCTGGTCAAAGTCATGTTATCACTCACTTCATTGAGGAAGAGAAGTAGAAATATGAAGAAGGACAAAGGCTGAAGAAAGCGCAATACAAGAAACAGCGCTACCTCAAGGACAATGTCCTCACTCTTACCCCTGAACAACTCATTGTTGTACAAGCTGAAATCAAGCAACTGAGTGATGATTTCAATCGGTACCATGCTGATTAGCAGGGAGCAAAGGTTCGGTTCATCAATTTGACGAAGACTTTCTCTTCAACTGCCTTTGCACCGGTGCATGTTGAAATTCCTCAGGCTGAAGCATCTGCCCAACCCACTGAAGAACATGCCAGCACCACTGATGTCAGTATGGCTGTTGAAGAAAATGAGAGTACCAGGGCTGATGACTCCATTCCAGCCGCTGATGATTTTGCCAGGGCATCCACTAGTGATGCGCCTGAAAAAAGTGAACAAGTCAGGGCAACTACAACAGTTGTGCCTGAAGAAAATGCACCTCCTGCGCCTACACCAACTCTGATCCTTCCATCTGCATCTGATGTGAAGAAGACCAAGGCTGCAGAGCGTGCAGCGATGAAAAAGAGGAAGGCATCAGCTTCATCAAATTCTTCAGCTCCGAAGAAGATGAAGACTCTGATCAGTTCAATTGACAATCCAATTGATGTCGTTCCCGTCTCATCAATGCCATCAAAGGACCTTGTTCCTTTTGGTGAAGAATATGAGATTCCCGAGGAATCTGATGAAGAAACTCCATCTGCTGCTTCGACAGAGCAGTTGGACAAAGAAATTGAAGTGGATAAAATCCCTTCAACCCCGGTCATTTCCTCACCTATGCCTCAGTTCACTACTGAAGAGGCAGGTGTTGAAGAACTTGAAGATGAGGATGTGGACATCGTATGTACCACAGCAGTGCTAAATGATGACTTTTGGGAAAGTCAGCACCCCAACTCTTCGTTGTTCACTCCTCTCCAAGTTGTTCCTCAGTCCCCAGTCGCTACTGAAGTACAAGTGGAATCTATTGAACCCCGTGCAACCCCGTCCGTCCATGAAGAAATTCCAGCCACTAGTGCTGAAGAAAAATGTGCATGAAGAAGTGATGACCCAGGCTGCAACTGCAGAAGAACCTGAAATTCCTCAGCATGAGGAACCTGAGATCGCGATTCCTGAGGTGGTTCTGCAGATCACTGACACCCCTCAACCCAAGCCAAAGAATCTCTTCTCCAAGAATCCAAAATTGAAGACTGATGATTTCTTCGGCGAGCACGTATTCTTCACTGAATTCAACCCATATGACAATGCTCGTCTTAGAAGGAAGCGCTTCTGGACTGCCAGCCAGGCCAACTTCTATTCCTCTGTTCTTTTCGACAAGGACAAAGTCTTCGACCACGAGCACATTGCTCACGTGGACATGGAATCTATGCCTTGCTTCACGCCGGTTCTCAGTATGCTTCATGATGTAGGTCTGATTAACTTTTGCACTGACATCGTTGACTGGAATGAAGAGCTAATTCTTCAATTCTATGCAACACTGCAAATCACTAGTGAAGCACATGACATCAACTCCTGGGTGTTGGACTGGATGACCAAAAACACTCATTACAAGGCAGCAGCCTCTGAGTTGGTTCGTGCCTTGCCAATCAGTCCTCCACCAGAAGGCGCTCACTGTCTATATGATGAACCTGAACTCACTGACCACTATATGCAAGTGCTCATGAAGCCGCTGAAGCCTGGACAAGCCGAAAGGACCAAATTCCTCGTGAAGGATTTGTTGTATGTGCCAAGGACTATATATCTTATTCTGACGAAGACAATCAGTCCAATCAAAGGTCATGATTCATCAGATGAAGAAATTGTGGGGATGATGAAGAATATGCTCTTCAACATCATGCATGGTATCCCTATCAATTACCATGATTTCTTCATGAGGACTCTAGTGAATGTTGCACTTTCACCGTTTGAGCTGAAGCCTTATGCTCCATGGATCATGAGATTCCTCAGATCAAGGTCTTCACTCAACTACAAGGCTGATTTCAGAATCACCTCAGCTACTTGCCCCCGACTGAAGTCCTCAAACGGACATATTCCTCATCTAAAGGAAAGGGCAAGGCGCCTGCTATCATCGATGAAGGCACTCGTCCATTGGATGGTCAGTTCCGCAAAGCTGCATCTTACTCCACCAATGATGACTCTGCCACTCAAGATACTGCTGCCAATGCTACCAAGACAAGTCCTCAAGCTACTGCTCCTCGTGTGATGACTGATCGTGAACTACTGATAAGTCTTTACCAGAAGGTGGATCAAAACCACAAGTGGGTTAAGCGTCAGTTTGGCTCAATTCTTCACAACATGACTGCTACACATAATGCAGTGAAGAAAAACCACTACTACCTCCATGAAGTGTTTGATCGCACCTGGGCTATTCTGTCATATCTATATGGTGAAGAAGATCTGAAGTAAATGGGCTTCAAGGAAGACTTTGACTGGTCTTCACCTCCACCGAAGAAATACAAGAAGGTCAAGGTTCCTTCCTTGGTGGCCAGCTCATATTCTTCATCACGCGCCACAGACGAGCATGAAGACTTGGACGACACTGCAATAGGCCCTACAACGACTCAAGACCCTGACAACGCTGGCGCTCCTCCATCATCATGATATTCTTCAGGGGCGTTAGTCCTTAGTTTCAACCCTTTTGGTCATTCGATGACAAAGGGGGAGAAATTTGAGTTAGTCTTCAAGCGGGTCTATATATGGGCATTTTTTTTCTAAGTTACAACTCTCGTTCTTCTGATGACTTTGCTGGATCGAGTTGTAATCTTAAACTCTATGGTGGCTTGATACTTTTGTTGTGTTCTTCTGCATGCTTATTCCTCATTAATGTTAATGCACGCATGCTGAATTACATCAGTCACCATATTTCATCATGCATTTCAAATTCTTCATATTATATGTCAAATGCGTGTATGAATTACAAGATATAGGGGGAGATCTCCATGATTATACTCTTCAAGTGTGCATTGCTTCAAAAGCAAATTCCTCACGCTGCACATCTTCAGGGGGAGTTATTCTATATCTTGCAATCAAATTCCTCAATATCAGTATTTACACTTCACATGTTTATCCCCATTGAAAACTTAACCTATATCATCATCAATCACCAAAAAGGGGGAGACTGTAAGTGCATCTAGTGCCCCTTAGTGATTTTGGTGTATTGAAGACTTATAGGTTAAGGGACTGATGCGTTTGTGAGTGTACATAGGTCTATAAGTCTATGAGGAGTTTGATATTAGAAGAGAAAGTCGACCCCTAAAAATGAAGTTCTTCAACTGAAGACTTTGGATTTCTGAAGACTTTGAAAGTGAAGAATTGGTGTGACCTTGAAGACTTGGTAATAATTCGAGGAACATGAAGCGTCAAGACTTTTGTTTTTGTAGTTTCATTTTCTCTTTCTTGAGTCATAGGAAACACCGTACTGTTAAAGGGGGTCGAGGAAATACTAAGGAAAAATTTCCATGTGATGCTTAACTCAAAATCCTACACCTACCAATCCTTTCGAGTGAAGCCATTGGAAATCTCGCACAGTTCAGTCATATTCTTCAGTGACAGAGACGAAGTTCTTCTAGTCTCTGAGGAATTTGTTCTGACTGAGGAGTTAGGAATTCGCCAGTGCGGATTGCCTACAAAGTGAGGAACATGATAGCCCTGAGGAATTTGAACCCCAATATTTCGACCGTTGCTGTGCTACGCGCCAGTTGTCCCACAATATCTACCCACCTAACGATCCTAAATCAGACAAGGGCATTTATGTCTTATCATGTCGGGCTGCTCCCCGGCTATAAATAGCCACCCCCTACAACCACTAGCTGGTTGGCTGCTCCGAGAGAAAATGACACTTGTCATTTGAGAGCAACCCATCCTCCGAGGACTTTGAGCGAAAATCATCAAGTGAGGAAATCCCAAACCCAAACCTACAAAACCCCAAGTGATTGAGCATAACTGAAGAGATTGATCCTGAGTGGATCCAACGCTTGTTTCCTTTGAAGACTATGCTTCTTCCAGACGGTTAGGCGTCAAGGTCTAGAGCATCCAAGAGGAATTGTGGATCGCTGAGTGACCGAGTTTGTGAAGGTTCGGAAGTCACCTGAAGACTTAGCACGAGTGATTGGGCGAGGTCTGTGTGACCTTAGCTCAAGGAGAATACAGTGAGGACTGTGTGTCCGGGACTGGGTGTCCTCGAGTTTAAATACTCAATCGCTCCAACCAGATGTACAACTAAGACAGCAGTTGGAACTGGTCTACCAAATCATTGTCTTCACCGAGCTAACTGGTTCTATCTCCTCAACTCTTTCATTTCCTCAGGTATGTTGTTGTGTGTTTGTTCATATCTGTTTGAAGACTTTGACTGAAGACTTTCTCAATTTCCTTAGTTCTATTTCTTCAGTCTGTTCGTCTTCTTCCTTGTGTTATCTTGTGTTTACGCTTTCTATACTCTGTGCTTGTCTTCTTTTCATCATGATGACTATGCTTGCATTCTGTTATGTTCCTTTCTGAGTACTTATTCCGCTGCAAATAGTTCTTCATTTAGGAATTTCCTCATCAGCAAATTCCTTAGTGAAGAATTCATAAAAATCGCCTATTCACCCCCCCTCTAGTCGATATAACGCACTTTCATCGAGGAATGCATCTTCCAGGTTCTCCCAACTGCCAATGGAGTTTTCTGGCAGACTATTCAGCCAATGTTGAGCTGGTCCCTTGAGTTTTAGTGGGAGGTACTTGATTGCATGGAGATGTAAATGTGGAGAAGGAAATCTTCAATCCATACCGCGGGGTCTGTTGTCCCATCATATGGTTCAATGTTTACGGGTTTAAACCCTTCTGGGAATTCATGCTCCATTACTTTGTCAGTGAAGCATAGGGGGTGTGCGGCGCCTCTATGCCGGGCTACATCGCGACATAGTTCGAATGAACCTGGTCTGCGGTATTCAACCCGGACGGATTTTGTATTTAGTATATCCGGCGTGGCGGTCATCGTCACGTGTTGAGGCGCGCCCCCATGATCCGTAGATCGATCTTGACTGTCCTGCTTTGTTTTCCAATTCGTCTCTCAGGTCGTGCGTGTACCCCCGGGTGTCGGTGTCAAAATCGGCGGATCTCGGGTAGGGGGTCCCAAGCTGTGCGTCTTAGGATCGATGGTAACATGAACACGGGATTTTACCCAGCTTCGGGCTCTCTTGATGAGATAATACCCTACATGCTGCTTGATTGACTTTAATGAGTATAGGGGTTACAAGAGTTGATCTACCCCGAGATCATATGTTGTGGTCTAAACCCTGGAGGTATGATGAGTAGTGTCATAATCTATCGACTAGCCTGGCCTCGGTTTATATAATGTACCAGAGGCCTAGGATAACAAGAGTCCTAGCCGAATACGCCAGCGGGGAGGAGTCCTTGTCTTGATCACCAAGTCTTGTGGAATCTTCCTTGTATGCGGCAACTGCCCGAACTGGCCCATGAGTATACGGCCATGGGGGTCCTCGGCCCAATCTAACTGATCGGGAGACGACGTGATGAGTACCCCCTAGTCCAGGACACTGTCAGTAGCCCCCTGAACCGGTCTTCAAGTTGGGGACGCTCCTCGATTATTCCTAACTGTTCTTCATCTTCGATCGTCGGTCTTGAAAACTGGTTCAACAAATCTCCTTATCTTCGATCTTGAGGATCGCCAAAGTGCATCCGAAGAGTTTATACGTCGGGTCTCTGAGGAGCCCCTTTAAGTTTACGGCCTTTATCAATGCCTTGTTATTTTTATGCCACACCTCGGGTTTTAAGTTATTCTCGGGCGGTAGTGTCCTCTTGCATCCGAGCTCCAATGACGGATTGCATTCGAGGTATCTTTTGCAGCCAAGCACCAACGCCAGACTGCTTCCGAGCTCCAACGCCAGAATGTATCCGAGGTCCACCGCTGGAATGTATCCGAGAAGTATTGTTACAACCGAGCTCCAACGCCGAACTGTATCCGAGCTCCAACGCCGGACTGTATCCGAGCTCCAATGTCGGACTATGTCCAAGCTCCAACGCCGGACTATATCCTAGGTGTTATAGATCACAGTGGTTCAAAAAAGTTGAAGGAGTTTAGCCGAGCTTAATGCCGGAAATGCGCTCTACGGAGCCAGCCACTAGCGTCGGAGCTTTATGCCGGACTGCTTCCGGGGTGTCTATTGTAGTCGAGCACCAACGTCGGACTATATCCGAGGTGGTGCACCACCTCGGCCATGGGCTGATTTTTATGAATTTAATTCTGAATTATGCAATGTAATCTATGCCGAGATGTATAGCCAGTAGCCCTCAAGGTGCGTGTTGGCCTAATATCCTGGATGCACCTGAAGGAAAAAAATCAAACCGCTGACCCTAGTAGCCCCCGAGACTCAGGTCGATTCATAAGATCAGCCTGAGGATCAATTCCCAGCTCGACAGCATACTTAGGAATAGAAACGCGGTGTGCAAAGTCCTCGAGACTCAGGTTGGGTGCGGCCGACCAACCTGAGGATAATAATCTCCTCGAAAACTATATTGCACTTTAAATTTTCTGCATTGGATTGTCAATGTAGTAGCCCCCGAGACATTGGTCGGGTGGCGACACCAGATCAGGGGATCGATGTACCCCTTTAATATTTGTAAATAATAAGCACGAAGCCCAGTAGTCCCCGAGCCTTAATGTGGGCACGGGTGTCCGAATTAAGGATCGATGTCCAAAGTAAAATCACAAATTATGTGTAATGATTCTATGTATCCAAGTACTTTACATCATCAATGCTTGGATCCGCATTGTACAAAACTTTGTTGACCGGCCATCGGCTTCAACCTCCTCGGACAGTAGCCGGGGAGTGTTTGTCCCACTTTGTAAAGATTTTATGAGGGCAAAGATTTACGACAAACAAGGCGATCCGACCATACGGTTTTATAAACAAAGGTACGCAGAGACATGTTATATCATTGTTTAACATAAGAAACATCGTCCAAAGAAAATAGTCCCCCTATCGGTTCCTTTATTTGGGTTGTCATGCTAAGCATGATCATGAAACCTCAGCTCTGATCAATGTGGGAGGAAAATACTGAGGATTTAGTTCGGGGAAAGCTTCCAAACTATGTGGTCTAAATGAACCCAAATTTTCAGGTCCGTTGCGACCGTTTATAATCTGAAAGTGGACCATCGTTGGCTTCTACCCCCTTGTAGATGCTATGTAGGGTGTTTCCGAAATAACAAAACAACCCTTAGCCGACGTCTCGGTGCTCGAAGGCGGTTGTGTTGGCGGAAACAAGGCAATCAGATATGCGGGCTTTATAACTTTCACTTAATCATAGGAGCTTAAAGTTGGGAGGCCAGCAAGTAGCCCCCCGCTTAGTGCTCGGCGACAGCCGACATCAAGCCGTAAACACATCGGCCAATGTTATGAACGGACCATCATTTAACATAGTCATCGGACTGCTGACCATTTTACGCTTATTGTGGCAGTCAGTTTTTGGCTTTCTCTACTGCGATGCTTAACCATGCGAGCTGGAAGCATAATCACAGTGGTTCTCCCTTTGCACACCTAGCCGAACAAAGCGGAACATAGGAGGCAACCACAGGAGCCGGACAACCGAACTATTGACCGAAGACACAATTCGAAACTGATGCATATATAGCAATATTCGAGAATTTTTGCCGAATCTCTAAAGGTGTCCGGCATTGCACTGTGAGACTTATGCGGAAAATACACAAATAGTTTAAAAGTGCCATAAACTTGGAAAACCAAGAAACGTTAGTAAAAACTTGACGTCTGAACAAGATCAAGTGTTCGGTGCCAATCCGAAAATTGGTCTTAGAAAAAAATTGTGCTTCTGTCGTGCTTTAACATGACACATCCTATCTCAAGACTTCAAGCGGGTCAGCCTACGGCTTCAACCTCCTATCCCGAAGGCGGAGTACTTAGGCTCCCCGGCTATTGACCACACACTCTCGTCGAAAAAAGGAGTGATAGAAAAAAGACTTTGCAGCGACTAGGAAGAAGAACACTTACTATAAAACAGCTCACATAAATTTAAGAGCCCCCGAGTGACTTGGGTAAACGAATTTTATGTTATAATGATTGTGCGTACCGAAGTACTTATATCATATCTATGTTCACCCGAACTTTGAACGCGTCTTAACCGACCGTCGGCTTCTCCCTCTTCGGTCAAGGACCGAAGAGTGTTATGTACTCCACCTGTCGAGAATATCGACGGTGTTTCCGATAACCAGGCAATCAGGACATAAGGCTATAACAGACAAAGCGCGCTCAGGGAACTTATGCTATATTACTAACGAAGTGTAAGAAGCATCTTCGAAGAAAATAGTACCCCCACCGATACCTTTCTTTGGTTGCTCATTATTATTATGAGACTTGTGCAATAGATTTTTTATACTCATGAGTTTCGTTGTGTGCCGACCATTGTTGAAAACAGTAAGAGTGCTAGCTTTCGGCTTCACCCAGTCTGAGGTCCGGCTCGGATGAACCGATCGTGACAATCGCAGAGGTGCTCCCTTTACTCCCTAGCCGAACAATCGGGAACGTAGGGGTAAGCACAGGAGCCAGGCAACCCAGCTTGCAAGTCGCTTAAGTCAACATGGTGCATATTGTGGCGTAATACACGAATAAGGAACGAAGCCGTACAACTATAATCATATGCAAGAGGAAAAGCTCCATCAAGGGAGCCCCCAAATAAACGGGGTATTTGAATATGTGCGTCACAAACAAAGTTTTGACAAGGAACTTTGTCACAAACAACTTTGTGCCGAAAAGTATAATGCTTGTTCAAACCGAACAAAATTTAAGACTGAAAGTTTTTGAGCATGAAAGCAACTTAGCAGGTTGATATGTTCAGCATTGATGACATGGACCGAGCTTGATGCGGGACAAGGTTCCAGCCTCCAGGATGGTCCCGAGGTGGCCGAACAGAGAGTTTGGCACCCCGAGAAGATGAAGCCCCCAGCCGCGATAATGGAGCAGGTCGGAGTGCCAAGGCGACAACACACAATTCTGTCGAAGGAGGCGACAACGCGACTCAGTCTGAGCCAATTGGCTGCACAGATAAAATAGCGCAAACCAAAGGTAATGACAAATAAAGATAATAAAGTATATTAAGAAAATTCTTCTACTTATTTAATACAAGTGAAGGAAATAATGAAAGAGATGTGGCCTGAGCTTCAAGGTCAATGTCGATGCAGGGCATCGGCGTGACGCAGTGAAGGCATGATAAAGCCCGAATTCACAGGTCAGTCCGAGTTCCGGATACGGCATTCACCGAACTATGCACGGAAACTGACTGAACCACCACGCAATCGTCGCAAATGCGGCCACCATTTGATAGACCTGTGTACAGATGATGGACCAAAGCAGAGTAATAATTCCTTGGAGAAAATGAACCCAAACGAGCAAAAATTGCTAGGATTAATAGCACCTGGTTTATTTGTTGTAGCAGTCCGAAGAAAGGTTGCTCCCAAAATTGGGACTCGATCCGCACACCCATTGCCTGATGGGTGTTGAAGCGATGGCATGGCAATCCTGGCAAAGGTTGGCTTGCCACGGCGAAGCCCGTGGTCTAGCTAATATGATGAAGCTGGTCGGCTGGTGACGCTGAAGTCTCCGAAGTAAGTTGATAAAGAGATGGTGAAGTCCTCTGTCTAGCCGAGGTGACGGAGCAGGTCGATAAGGAGAAGTTGCAGCAGCCGTGTCAGCCGAGGTGTTGAAGTAGTTCGGTGTGATGGACATCGGCTTGAAGAAGCAACAGTGAGGCTATGCCAAGGCAGGTCGTATCTTGTGACGCGGTCAATGTTGTCTTGATGAAGTGGCCCGCTCCTTGTAATCCTTGGGGCGGCGATGTCGGTGACGATTTATCCTTCATGATGCCGAACTATTGTTCGGCTGGCTGAGATGATGATCCGAAGAAGTTGAGCTCGGCTCACCAAAGCAACAACATGTCGAATGCAGGTCGCCCGCCATGGAGCGATGTTGTCGAGCTGGTTTGACACCGGCGCGACGGTGAAGTTCGTATTGTAAAAATACTTTTAATACTAGTGGGATGTGTTTGAGAATAAAACACAATACCCCATACGAAAACGTCCTTCAAAAAGGATGTCCGAACTCTCGTTCGTAAAGAAGATGAACTTGGGTCGGACTCGTTCTCGCGCAGAAAACAGATCCGATAAATGATGCACTAATCGGAAGGTTTCCGGAGTTTGGACGGTCGGGTCGAGCTGAATTTTTGGCAGGTGGTAGATATGGGAATTCCGCAGCCGATCAACGGTTGGATCTTCCAAAGGACGTCCGAGCTAGATGCTGGACACTCCGCTCCAAACTCGTCCGGATTCTCGTCCAGATTCAACAGGGCTCCGGTATATCGGAGATTGCCGGAGATTCCTCCATCGGAACTCGACGAAATTTTTGCAGGGTTGTTGTATACTTTATTCCGCACAATTCCACCGAAGAAATCGTTTAGGCAACACTCGAGGGGGCGATGGCGGCGGATACGAGTTTGTTGTCCAGAAAAACAGCACGGTCGCCCGAGGGCAATGTTGATGTTGAGCCCCCGGGCTCCATGGATGACTCCTCCATGATCTTGATAGAGATCGGAGTTGATGTTGATGAAGGCCCTCATCTGAACATGACAATCGGAGGTAGGGCGCAGTCCTCGGTCAAGCCAAGGTGAACAGTCGAGCTGGTGACGAAGAAACCGATGTTGCAGTTGACCTACAGTCGAGCCATTGATCCTTTCACCGATCACACAGCGGAACTCTCAATGAAAGCACCAATATCGGTGTCAAAATCGGCGGATCTCGGGTAGGGGGTCCCAAGCTGTGCGTTTTAGGATCGATGGTAACATGAACACGGGATTTTACCCAGCTTCGGGCTCTCTTGATGAGATAATACCCTACATGCTGCTTGATTGACTTTAATGAGTATAGGGGTTACAAGAGTTGATCTACCCCGAGATCATATGTTGTGGTCTAAACCCTGGAGGTATGATGAGTAGTGTCATAATCTATCGACTAGCCTGGCCTTGGTTTATATAATATATAATATACCAGAGGCCTGGGATAACAAGAGTCCTAGCCGAATACGCCGGTGGGGAGGAGTCCTTGTCTTGATCACCAAGTCTTGTGGAATCTTCCTTGTATGCGGCAACTGTTCGAACTGGGCCATGAGTATACGGCCATGGGAGTCCTCGGCCCAATCTAACTGATCGGGAGACGACGTGATGAGTACCCCTAGTCCAGGACACCGTCACCCGGCCTTGGTATTTTTATTTGTTCGACGACAGGGTACGAGTTGGTGTTCGGACTGATATGCCGCTTTGTCTCGGCCACGAGGTGGTCAGTCAGCTGCACCCTGCGCTGGTAGTATAGGCTCTAGTGCCTCGTCCTCGAATTGAGGTAACAACCTGCGCCTCGGGTAACTTTTGGTTGGGCGCTCGAGTCCGTATTCCTCGGCCGCCAGGACCTTAGTCCATCTATCAGTGAGCAGATCTTGATCGGCTTAAAGCTGCTGATGTTTATTCCTCAGGCTTTTTGCAGTGGCTATAAGCCGACGCTTGAAGCGCTCCTACTCGACGGGATCCTTAGGCACGATAAATTCTTCGTCGCCGAGGCTCACCTCGTCTTCGGAGAGGGGCATGTAATTGTCGTCCTCCGAGTCTTCATTCATTGCATGTTCATCGGGGCTAGCTTGCCCGTCCTCCCGTCCGGCTTGTTCGAAGCTTGGCTCGGCGGGATTATTTTCGTCTTCGGCATCATCCGGAGTGCTATTGTCTCTTGTGCCGGTATCGCTGTTTTTGCTATGGCATGGTTTAGAGTGGCGCCATTGACGTCGGCGTTTTGGTTGCTTCTCAAGAGGATTATCCTCCTTTCCATCCTTTTGATCCTCGCCATTGTTAATTTGGGTGTGTCCACCATATATATGTCATATGATGAGGTGGCTGTCCAGCGCCCTGTGGGCGGTCGTTCCTATTCTTCTCCGACATCGTCGTCCATACCGTCGATGTCTTCGGAGTCGAAATCAAGCATGTTGGTTAAGTCGTCGACAGTGGCTTTTAAGTGGGTGGTGGGTGGGTAACGAATTCCTTCATCGTCCGCTTCCCACTCAAGCCGAACATAGTTCGGCCAAGGGTCTCCTCCCAAGGAGAGAGATTTTAATGAGTTTAGCACGTCGCCCAAGGGCGAGTGCTGAAAGATATCCGCGGAGCTAAACTCCATGATCGGTGCCTAGTCAGATTCGATGGGCACGGATGCACGCGGTTCAGAGCCTATGCACACAGACCTCATTGGAAGTGAAATCTGTGTTCGGCGCTATCGCCGTTGAGTGTGCGGCTTCCGTGGCGGGGTCCATCCTCTCGTCCTCGGGTGGCACGATCTGTGCTGGATTTAAAGCCAGGGCAGCTGCAGGTGTGATCTCCAGAACACCGTCCAATGGCAGATCTAGGTCATGCTCATCGCGACTGTAGGGTGTACCTGTCATGGGCTCGAATCCGTCGAAGATCAAATCTCCGCGGATGTCAGCAGTGTAGTTCAGCTTCCAAACCTGACCTGATGGTCAGGGGCGTAGCTAACGATCTGCTCCAGATGGCCAAGCGAGTTGGCACACAGTGTGAAGCCGTCGAATACGAAGATTTGTCCGGGGAGGAAAACCTCACCCTTGACCGCATCGTTGTAGATGATTGAAGGAGCCATCAAGCCTTATGGTGACGACACAGTGGGACTCTCAATGAAAGCACCAATGTCTGTGTCAAAACCGGCGGATCTCGGGTAGGGGGTCCCGAACTGTGAGTCTAAGGCTAATGGTAACAGGAGGCGGGAGACACGATGTTTACCCAGGTTCGGGTCCTCTCTATGGAGGTAATACCCTACTTCCTGCTTGATTGATATTGATGATATGAGTATTACAAGAGTTGATCTACCACGAGATCGTAGAGGCTAACCCTAGAAGCTAGCCTATGATTATGATTGTTCTCCTTGTCCTATGGACTAAACCCTCCGATTTATATAGACACCGGAGGGGGGTAGGGTTACACAGAGTCGATTACAGAGAAGGGAATCTACATATGCAAATTGCCAAGCTTGCCTTCCACGCAAAGGAGAGTCCCACCCAGACACGGGACGAAGTCCTCAATCTTGTATCTTCATAGTCCAACAGTCCGGCATAAGCATATAATCCGGTTGTCCGAGGACCCCCTAATCTAGGACTCCCTCACCCGCAGCTGCACCGCCGCGCCCCGCCGCTGCTCTGCGCACGCGTCGCGCCCCCGCCGTAGCTCTGCGATCGCGCCGCGCCCCCGCCGCTGCTCTGTGTGCGCGCCACGCCCACATAGCTGCTCCGCCGCTGCTTTGCCGCGCCCCCACCCGCCGCGCGCGCTGCTCTGCCCTCGCCGCTACTTTGTCGCGCCACCGCCCGCCGCGCGCGCTGCTTTGTCCTCGCCACTGCTTTGCCACGCCCTCGCCCGCCGCTGCTCAGCCACGCGCCGCCCGCCCGCCCGCCACGCGAGCTCGCCCGCGCGCGCTGCGCCGACGCGCCCATGCCGCACGGGGCGGCGCGTGCTCCCGGGGCCGCTACGGCGACGACAG
>NW_021220681.1:0-2220 GCF_002162155.2 Triticum dicoccoides
CTACTATCGAGATTTAATAAGAATAGACCACTCTTCAAGGGTGCATGACCATAAAAGATATTACTCATATAAATAGAACAACCATTATTCTCTGATTTAAATGAATAACCGTCTCGCATCAAACAAGATCCAGATATAATGTTCATGCTCAACGCTGGCACCAAATAACAATTATTTAGGTCTAATACTAATCCCGAAGGTAGATGTAGAGGTAGCGTGCCGACCGCGATCACATCGACTTTGGAACCATTTCCCACGCACATCGTCACCTCGTCCTTAACCAATCTTCGCTTAATCCGTAATCCCTGTTTCGAGTTGCAAATATTAGCAACAGAACCAGTATCAAATACCCAGGTGCTACTGCGAGCATTAGTAAGGTACACATCAATAACATGTATATCATATATACCTTTGTTCACCTTGCCATCCTTCTTATCCGCCAAATACTTGGGGCAGTTCCGCTTCCAGTGACCAGTCTCCTTGCAGTAGAAGCACTCAGTTTCAGGCTTAGGTCCAAATTTGGGTTTCTTCTCCTGAGCAGCAACTTGCTTGCTGTTCTTTTTGAAGTTCCCCTTCTTCTTCCCTCTGCCCTTTTTCTTGAAACTAGTGGTCTTGTTGACCATCAACACTTGATGCTCCTTCTTGATTTCTACCTCCGCAACTTTCAGCATTGCAAAGAGCTCGGGAATTGTCTTAACCATCCCTTGCATATTATAGTTCATCACGAAGCTCTTGTAGCTAGGTGGAAGTGATTGGAGAATTCTGTCAATGACGCAATCATCTGGAAGATTAACTCCCAATTGAATCAAGTGATTATTATACCCAGACAATTTGAGTATATGCTCATTGACAGAACTGTTCTCCTCCATCTTGCAGCTATAGAACTTATTGGAGACTTCATATCTCTCAATCCGGGCATTTGCTTGAAATATTAACTTCAACTCCTGGAACATCTCATGTGCTCCATGACGTTCAAAACGTCGTTGAAGTCCCGATTCTAAGCCGTAAAGCATGGCACACTGAACTATTGAGTAGTCATCAGCTTTGCTCTGCCAGATGTTCATAACATCTAGTGTTGCTCCAGCAGCAGGCCTGGCACCCAGCGGTGCTTCCAGGACGTAATTCTTGTGTGCAGCAATGAGGATAATCCTCAAGTTACGGACCCAGTCCGTGTAATTGCTACCATCATCTTTCGACTTTGCTTTCTCAAGGAACGCATTAAAATTCAACGGGACAACAGCACGGGCCATCTATCTACAATCAAACATAAACAAGCAAGATACTATCAGGTACTAAGTTCATGATGAATTTAAGTTCAATTAATCATATTACTAAAGAACTCCCACTTAGATAGACACCCCTCTAATCCTCTAAGTTATCACGTGATCCAAATCAACTAAACCATGTCTGATCATCACGTGAGATGGAGTAGTTTCATTGGTGAACATCACTATGTTGATCATATCTACTATATGATTCACGCTCGACCTTTCGGTCTCCGTGTTCCGAGGCCATATCTGTATATGCTTGGCTCATCAAGTATAACCTGGATATTCCGCGTGTGCAACTATTTTGCACCCGTTGTATTTGAACGTAGAGCCTATCACACCCGATCATCACGTGGTGTCTCAGCACGAAGAACTTTCGCAAGGGTGCATACTCAGGGAGAACACTTCTTGATAATTAGTGAGAGATCATCTTAAAATGCTACCGTCAATCAAAGCAAGATAAGATGCATAAGAGATAAAGATCACATGCAATCAATATAAGTGATATGATATGGCCATCATCATCTTGTGCTTGTGATCTCCATCTTCGAAGCACCGTCATGATCACCATCGTCACCGGCGTGACACCTTGATCACCATCGTAGCATCGTTGTCGTCTTGCCAATCTTATGCTTCTACGACTATCGCTACCGCTTAGTGATAAAGTAAAGCATTACAGCGCAATTGCATTGCATACAATAAAGCGACAACCATATGGCTCCTGCCAGTTGCCGATAACTCGGTTACAAAACATGATCATCTCATACAATAAAATTTAGCATCATGTCTTGACCATATCACATCACAACATGTCCTGCAAAAACAAGTTAGACGTCCTCTACTTTGTTGTTGCAAGTTTTACGTGGCTGCTACGGGCTTAAGCAAGAACCAATCTTACCTACGCATCAAAACCACAACGATAGTTTGTCAAGTTGGTGCTGTTTTAACCTTC
>NW_021220682.1:0-1296 GCF_002162155.2 Triticum dicoccoides
ATAGGCGATAAACCTGGACTAGAGACTTGAGTGTTTAGGTAGGTCGTGGTCTACACCCACGTCGGCTTTCGCTTGAAGTCTGCCGAGCACATGTCGTGTGCAGACGCTAAGTGGTGGAAACATGTATGAAGAAGTACACCCCTGCAGGGTTAACATCATCTATTCGAATAGCCGTGTCCGCGGAAAAGGACTTCTGGGTTGCTTATATCAGTTCATAGACAAGTGAAAGTGGATACTTTAAAATGCGCAAGATAAGCGTGAGTGCTATGGATGGCGTTCTCGTAGGGAGACGGGAGCGGATCCATAGTGGTGTATTGATATGGTGAATATGTGGACTCGTGTGCGCCACCTCAAAAGAGTCGCTTGCAGTCGTAGTTTAGGATAGCCACCGAGTCAAAGCTGGCTTGCTGCCGTTAAACCCCACCATCCCCTTTGTTGATAATGATGCATATGTAGTTATTTCTGATGTAAGTCTTGCTGGGTACATTTGTACTCACGTTTGCCTATTTTATGTTTTTGCAGAGAGACTTCGGTCTCACTAGTAGTATCGCGTGGACTTCGACGTTTAGCTTGATACCTCAGCTACGATCTTGTGCCCTCGGCATGATCTAATAGATAGTCAGGCTTCTCAGCCTTTTTCATTTATAGATGTCTGTACTCAGACATGATAGCTTCCGCTTATGCTTTGTTTTGTATGCTCTGAATGTTGGGTCATGAGACCCATGTTTGTAATATCTCGCTCCCCGGAGCCTATTGAATATTTACTTGTGTCGTAGAGTCATGTTGTGATGCCTTGTTGTATTTGCACATATCGAGCATATTGTATGTATGATTGAAATGCTTGGTATGTGTGGGATCTGACTATCTAGTTGTTTATCCTTAGTAGCCTCTCTTACCGGGAAATGTCTCCTAGTGTTTCCACCGAGCCATGGTAGCTTGCTACTGCTCCGGAACACTTAGGCTGGCCGGCATGTGTCCTTCTTCGTTCCTGTGTCTGTCCCTTCGGGGAAATGTCACGCATTGAGTATCGGAGGCCTGTTAGCCCGCTACAGCCCGGTTTACCGGAGTCCTGCTAGCCCAGTGCTACAGCCCGGACCCACTTGCTGATGACCGACACGTTCGATGCTGGGTCATGGATGCCTGTCCCTGTAAGTCTGTGCCACTTTGGGTTTACGACTAGCCATGTCAGCCCGGGCTCCTTATCATATGGGTGCTAGCGACCCTATCATATACGTGTGCCAAAAGACGCAAACGGTCCCGGGCAAAGGTAAGGCGACACCCGTGGGAATACCGTGC
>NW_021220683.1:0-415 GCF_002162155.2 Triticum dicoccoides
TGCCACCAACTGGGACCAAAGGCCGCCGCTTCCCGCCCTTTGGGCTACCGAAAACTGGCCTTTGGTCCCGGTTGGTGGCACGAACCGGGACCAAAGGGGGCTTTCGTCCCGGTTTGTGCCACGAACCGGGACCAGTGCACTGTGTATATAAGCAGGACTTAGCAGTTTCTCTAAAATCCATCACTTTCTCCACCCGACGCCCCCTGCTCCTCGTTGCCGTCACTGCCGAGCCTGCCCCAACGCCGTCAGGCTGGACCGCGTCACCGTCGCCCTCGATGCCGACGCCTTCAGGCTGCTCAACTTCGCCGTCGTCGACGCCCTCGACGCCAGCGCCGCTCCCCGTGCCCCTGCACCGCCGCCGCCGTCGCCCTCGACGCCATCTGCCCCGACGCCGTTGCCGCTCCCCGCGCCCCTG
>NW_021220684.1:0-6016 GCF_002162155.2 Triticum dicoccoides
TTTTTTTTGTTTGAGAAAAGATAGAAGAGTCCAACAAGCAACAACTATAAGAAAACTCTTGCCTTTCGATAAATTAAAAAGAAAAATGGGACCAGTAATATAGGTATGATGTCGAGATTATTAAGGTTGTTAAACAGTGGCTGGGCGCCATCTAGACGGTCACCTACCGCCAGTCCAGCGCATCTCTAAACCTTAATCAACATCAATAATATCATTGTGAATTTCATATTACGACTGGAGAAAGAAAATCGGGTGGAAAATACGGAGGTCTATGAACCAAGAAGAGTTCAAGACAAACCCCTAATCCAATCTACCACATTGTTTGCTCACTGTTATAGCTTGCAGCACTACACAAACAACAGGGGCGCAAGAAACATTTGGCAAATTAGTCTATACTGTTAACTATAAATGTTCTGAACTTTCTTACGAACATTTACATTTTACTAGACTATACAAGCCACAAAATAAGTATCGAGCATGCAACTTTCTTCCAAATTTAGAAAATTCTGTTGTGTGATATTAATTTCAGTTTACCAAACAAACCTCAATTGCATGCACACAGAATAAGTATGCACACCTGAATTGCATGCAACTTTCTTCCAAATTTTGAAAATTCTGTTGTGTGATATTAATTTCAGTTTACCAAACAATCCTGAATTGTATGCATACTTGAGTGAATTCAAAACTGAAAAAAAGTATCACTCAAAAAGCTTCATAAGCAAAGTCAGATAAAACAACAACCGAACGGAGTCATCAACCGATAGCATTCAAATAAAACAGTAAGTAGCTATAATCTAGCTCGATATAGCCTTCATAAAGCAATAATCACCTGATCAGCTGACCTAGTGGGGGATACAGTTGTACCAGCAACCAAACCAGAACCTGAAAGGATATCTTTAAGTGTGCCGCTAATTCCATGGAGGAGGGGTGTTTTAGCTGCCAATGCAGACCCACTTGCACATATTGACAGAACACAAATTACTCCCTTCAAGGATATATGATCCAGAGTTAGCAAATATGCGTAAATAATACAGTAGCAACAAAAAGTGAAATGGAAGCATATTAAGCTTGCAGCTTGTGCAACCTATCCATATTGCACAATTGATCCAGTTTCTTCGGAGATGAAGCAAACGCTTCTGCTATACGAGTCAGGCAAATGGAAGCATGTTCTAGCACCTGAAATCGGTCGATGCAGAACATCAGCATCTAAGAATAGATGGTATCATGGCATAATCAGGGTATCCAAATACAAACAACAAGCATATACTTTTGCATCATGGTAGTTCAGAAGATTTGCATCATAATCAGGGTATCCAAATACAAACAACAAGCCTATGGAAGTACAACATGGATGATGTTGGCATGGTACGAATTACTGACCACACATAGTGTCGTGACTGAACATGAGGGTGCCTTGCAGGAGAAAGGATTTGAATTTGCCCTTGTATGCCCCATTCAACAAACGGTGCAGCCTCCTTGGTACTATATCCACTTGTCCATGTCACTGTGAGCTAGCATCAAGTCATTTAATATCAAATCAAGATCCTGAGAATATGGTACGGTATAATTCACAGAAACGCTAGGCACATATTTCTTCAAGAAATTTTGATGACAGAAAACAGTTCTGAACATAAAACCTGCAACTACTACCCTTAATGAGAACTATCTGAAAGACATTAAATTCATGTTTCCGTCGCTCTGAAATTCCAGCTCCTTTGTGTTGGCCAGCCAATAGCTTTTGTTATAGAAATGGCCAAAGGAATAAGCTAGATTTCTCATTTATTTGTATTTGTGTTTCTTTTCCTCCATAGGTGACAATTTACAGTGTTAAGTTTATACCCATTCATTAATGAAATATTTAAGTAAACGATACTTGCTTCATCCCAGGATTTTCCTTGTGCCGGGTGTGGATACGCAGGAGCCTTCGGGTTTGTGAAAGTTATGCTTATTTGAATGTGTGATAAACTTTGGTTGTTATATTGTATATAAAAGATGCAAATAGCCATGTTAGAGCACTGATAAAAGATGAGAAGGCTAAAATAAATATTACTCCCATACTCTCAGTTGAAACGGCATTAACTGTCATGGTGTCAGAAAAACAACATTGACTATCAATCTACCATGCACAAATTCAGAGTGATTAATGTTCAACTCTTTCCCCTAAAAAATATGAAAGCTGTTCAATTTCAACTTTCAACACCCTGTAGTTCAGTGTAGTGAGTTGATCTCTTATATGAATTAATAACGAGCATTTGTACATACATTTGAGAGGCCTCCAGAAAATAGTGCGAATGATATCCCTCGTCTGATTAATTATCTGAAGCCTCAAGGACCCTTTTCCGGTCTTTGCATAGTCAGCTGTCGTGTAGTTTGCATATTGGAACTGCCAAAAATGATACCTCATTATTCAGCATATGTTAAAATGTTCTGAGCTCATATGGAGGAAGGCTGGCGGAAAATAACACCGACCTTAATAGGAGTCGTGCATAAAAGAGGGGCCTCAACCCACTGGTTCTCTGATGGGCAAATGGAGTCACTGACAAATAAAAAAAAAAGTAAATCAGAATAAGCTTCTGAATCATCATCTTTCTCTTACCAAGAGAAATATTTAAGATGTGCATCTTTACTGAAATCAGCAGGGGATAAGACCCAAATATAGTCTATCCTTGGATGGCTTGGGGTTGTAAATCCAATGGTCACCCACTCTTGATCCTGCCCCTATAACAGATATGGCCTTTTACTGTGTCGAGGTGAAAATCGTGTTGTCCAAGGGAGAGAGAAACGGATGCCCACCCCAGCCACCATTCCACAACCCTATCTTGCCGATCCCTCTCCCTCTCCCTCGTCTTCCGCCGCCACCATTCAATGCCGGCCTCCCCCACAGCCGCCGCCGCCACCCACGTCCTCCCCCACAACTGGCGCACCCACCCCTTCTCTTCTCTCCTCACCTTCTCCCCACCACCGGCGACCTCCTCCCCTGTCCCTCGGGCATCCAACACGAACCTAGCATTACCCAGACAGGGGGATGGGGAATGGGGACGCACCTTGCCGATTTCCATGGCATCCCGAGAAGAAGTTTCTCCTCGAGCACCTCGCTCCGTCGTGAATCCGTGGAGAAGCGGGGATCCTCAATGAGCTCCTCTCCCGACGGCATGACGAGGATCTACGACGGCGTCCTGGTCAACGCCGTCACCTCGCCGCCAACTCGTGCATGTCGCGCCCGCCCAGACCGCGCACCACCGCGCACCGGTTCTCCAGATTGCGCCCGGTCGCCGCGCCGACTTGGCTCTGCTCTGCCCGTGACGGCTGTCGTGTCCGCTCTCGTGATGCGCCGATCTGGTCCGCTGCCATCGGCCACTGCAGCTCCTCCATTGCGGGTCGCTTCTACCACGAGCACGTAGGCTACCGCTGCTCCTCCGGCGCCCGCATCGAGTCGCTGCTGCTCTCCTCGAGGCTCGAGCGGTTGCCTGTGTGTGCCCGTGCAAGCGAGGGAGAGAGGGAGGAGATGTGAGTGGGGAGGAAAAGTCGTTTCGTGCGGGGTGGGCAGCTACGTCTCCCATCGTCCACCAATCAGCCATTCAGCCTGTCCCTGCGCTCGCTCTCCAATCAACGACCAAAGTAAAATCGACGTGGCTAGCGCGAGCGGACGCTGCTTTACCCAAAAAGAGTTTGCCCGCTTTGTATAAAAAAAACAACCAAGACATCCAATGATAGGGGTTGGGCGAAAGCAGCACAGTCACGTTCAAAAGAAAAGAAAGAGAAAATGCAAGAGAAACAAACGCCGACAACGGCGGATCGACAAAGAAACGAAGAAGCCTCGTGACCGCTGCACCCACCGAAGATCGCCCACCAAGCTCCGAGCCTCCGAAGCACCGATACCAATCAACACCTCCAAGAAGGGACGCGACGAAGACGATACTGCTGCCAAGGGTTTCCCCCGGTACACGGTGAGGAGAGAGGAAGGGTAGCCCCGACGCCCTCCAGGAAGGTCTGGCGGCACCCACAAGCGCCACCGCGTCGTTGTCGGCCAAGCCAACAGAGATTTCTCCCGATCCCCACCTCCAACTCAGGCAATCCAGAGCTCACCACCAAACAGACCCTCACCCTACGCTAACCCGGACACGATGCTTCCAACGCTGTCTCACCACGGCACCGTGAAGCATGGTCTGCACAATGAAGAAGAGGAGCCGGGACTAGGGCAGCAGGGCCCCACCTCCACCGCCGAAGACAGTAGCTAGCCGGACGCAATGGCAGGAACACACCAGGCACGTGGCCGCACAGGCCCGCCCGGGATCTCCGAGGCCCGTAAAGTTCCCGCCTTCGCGCTGCAGCCGGCACGTCGTCGGCTCCGCCGCCCCTGTCCAAGCCGCTCCCCTTCCTCCCTGCACAGAAAGCCGCCAAGTGGAGGCACCACCACCACGCGCACCGCCGGCCACCACCACCAAGTCGTCGGACCGCCACCGGCCGAGCCGCACCACCGTCGCACGCCCACGACGGAGAGGAACCACCGCAGCCGCCAGCGGCCCGAAGCCGGACCCCAGCCGCCGCCCGCGGCCCGCGCTGCCTGCCGGGCGGATCCGGCCGCCTCGGCGAGGCGTGCACCACCGCGCAGCCGGCCACACAGCACCACGCGCCGCCGGAGGGCCGCACGCCGCCACGCCGCAGTGCCCCGCACCGCCGGAGGGCCGCGCACCGCCACGCCGCAGTGCCCCGCGCCCGCACTCGATGGAGGAACCCGTGTCACCCCCATCGCGCGGAGGAGGAAGAGCAGGCCCCGCCGGCGCCGGCGCCGGTCGGGCTTAGCCCGGCCGCGCCCCCTGGCGGCGGCGAGGAAGGAGGAAGGAGGAGGGGAGACCGGCGGCAGAGGGATCTGGGCGCTCGCCCCGGCCGCCTCACGGGTGGCGGCGCGGGGGGAACGATGTGACAAGATTTGGATCGATCAGCGGACGCTCCTTTCCTGCATGTTAGGCCTTGTACAACGCAAGGTGCTTAGGGAGGTGCTTAGAGAAATAAACCGGGCTTTTTCTTAAGCACCGGTGCCTAGGTGTCTACCCTATAAAAATAGGCACTAGTGGTCAAGGAAAGCCCGGTTTATTTTTCTAAGCACCTCCCTAAGCATCTGCATTGTACAAGGTCTTAATGTGTTTGATTTTATTGTAGGTGCTCATGCAGCAAAGGGAGGAGATGCAGCCATGCTCAGGCGTTCAATTTCATAGGCCTGACTCAGGCAACTTTGCACAGGGAATAATCTTTAGGTTGAACTCTCAGGGCACCAACCAAACAAACCTCAGGCAGGTTACAGGCAAGGGCTATCGCCAGGCAATTGAGTTCAGGGTGGCAACCAAACAGCCTCTATAACTTCTTATACATAACATTTACAAAACGCGGGCACATGACTTACTATACAAGACTTACTATACAAATGTTAGAGTACAGTTTTTTGATCGATAGCCTGGGGTATGGCTAGATGGGTGACTCAATGGCCAATAGATGGGTCAGGCGTCCAGGCCTATGCACCATCGCTTCAGCCGGTGTCCACGTACAAATTTTACCGGTGTCCCACGTAATATATCAGCGATCACTTAAGGTAATCGGAGAACTTACCCGGTGTCCTGTGACATCAGGTGCGTCTAAGCGGGTTCACCCCTATGTCCTTCATAAGGCTAATAATTACGGCCACCGGTGTCACTCTATTTGTAAAGACACGTGTGTTCCTTTCTTTCCAAATCTCACATCCAACAAGTTGGATCAAAGATGAGAGAGTCTTTCTTTGATGTACAATGTTGATAATTCCTTGCCACCAAGCTTTAACCATGGGAAAGCTATGACAATTCGTCGTGTCTACTTGAAGATTCAACCATGAGAGCACCTCCTTCCAGACGGGAGTAGAAAACTGGCACTTTGAATAGGAGGTGGGTCGAAGATTCCTGCACTTGGCTACAACTAGGGCATTGATCGCAATTGGGTCATCCTCTACGCTGAAGTCTATCCGATATCCAAATCCTTTTTTGAGTAA
>NW_021220685.1:0-1498 GCF_002162155.2 Triticum dicoccoides
AACCTTAGCGCACTGGAACAACAAGTGCATAACATTAGCCGGACCTTGGTTGCCAAATTTTTCGAAGCCGCCGCGCTGGACGCATATGGATGGTATGATCTTGTGTGATCATCTGGGAGCTATTAACTTTTCTTCATGCAGGGCTTTGTATTCGTGCAGAGACCCCCTTGAGGCGGAGCTTCGTGCATGTATGGAGGGTATATCACTTGCTTTACAACGTAGTGATCTGCCTGTTGCTTTGGAGTTGGATTCCCTTGAGGTGGTTTCTCTCATATCAAGCTCGGACACAGATCGATCTGTTTACTCTTCAATTGTTAGAGAGATTAAGTACCTTATGGGTCTTCGGAAAACCTGTATCTCTCATGTCGCGAGAACACAAAATAAAGCTAGTGATAGCTTAGCTAGTTTTGCTAGAACCCAAGGTAGGACCATGACCTGGTTAGGTGTTGGTCCAGTTGAAGTAGTGGAGATAGCTTTGAATGATTGTAAGGATGTCGTGATTGAGTAATATAATGCTATTTCCCCCGCAAAAAAAAGGGGGGTAGGTTGGATGGTGGTGCATTGAATTATTTCGTTTGAAATATCTATCTATCTCTTGATGATTCGATGTGTAGGCGGCGCCACAAAGGACACATGTAGCAAGTCAATTATCACAAGAAGAGCCCGCACATAGAATTGAACACACCACCCCACAACATGGTCACCGCCGCTGCTACACGAGGCTATCTGATTCGGTGTATTTCATGTCCAAGCTTAAGTGGAGCCAAAAGTCAAAGCTTATCTGCACCGGTACACAGGGTCATGAACCATCCATGGTACTGTTTCGATCTACACAAGAAAAGAGCCTACCGGCCTGGCTAGACTATCTTATATATATACTATATCTCTAAGTTTCATCTACGGTCACCATATATGGAGTATGTATGTTTCCTCGAATACTAATATTTGTGACGTGTTCGATTCAGCCTTGTTGGTGGGCGAGCAGTGCTGGTGTGTTTCGGTCGATTTCTTGGAAGGGTAACCAGAGCGGAATTAAGTCAGAAAAGTCGGGGATGCGCCGTCCTTATTTTTTTGCCAACTAGTGCAAGGACGCATGCAGCAGAAAAAAAATCCCAATTGAGAGGAAGATTCTGTAGTGGGTTGTACTGATGTGTGGCGACCATTATCACGGCTGAACGGCGACCATTTGATGTGCGTGAACTCGGGACGATTGGCGATGGACATCGTCGGGTGTTGCGGTAGGCACACCAGAAGTAACTATAGTTCTCTCTCTCTCCCTCCCTCCCTCCCTCCCTCCCTCCCGCCCTCTCTCTCTCTCTCTGTTTTACATTATAGGTTTATTGCAATATCTGTTCCTAGAACATGAAGTTACTTGTTATTTCATTACCGAGTCGAGTTATTTAATGAGTGGAAGAACTTTGCGATTGACTGGTTACTGTATTTTTTTAGTACATAAGTGCATAATTTTGGTTGTAGTTGATTATTTAGTGTGTTGCTA
>NW_021220685.1:2398-5344 GCF_002162155.2 Triticum dicoccoides
GCAACAGCAGCCACCCGGAGCAGCGCCTGCGCACCTTGGCAGGAAAAATGCATGGAGCAGAGCAGTAGTAGCAGCGGAAGAGATGGATTGGATCAACTTGCTGTTGAAGGTGGCACGCGCGCACACACGACCGACCAGCGGATGAGACGACGAGCAGGGCTCCTTGGCGTGTGACCCATCTTTGCACTTTGACCTTGAATCAAGACAAGAGAAACCAAACCAAATCAAATGGCGTTGTCGAGAGAGGAGCAATCTTTATTTCTCTGTATTAGGGGGGCAGTAGCTAAGAACGAACCCTAGAAATTGGGGATTTTTTAGAATTTATTGACCTAGAAAAGAAGAAAGGGTGCAGTTGCAAGTATTCATCTCGCACCTAACCAGCACCAGCTGCAATTTTTTATAGCAAGTATGTGTGTTGTACATCTGTCAGCTTGATGCCAACACATCCATCCATCCATCCATCCATATGGCTGGGTTTCAATGAAACAGAGGAGGAGATCACCATGGCATCTCCACCTCCTGGTCCAGCACGTCGGTCGTCCACTTGCCCTTGCCGTGGCCGTGCGCGGACACAAGGAAGCAAGGGGGCGTCAGATCTGCAGCACGCACACATGCACATGAGAGGAGATGGAGATGGAGGACTTGGCAAGGACGGAGGGAGGATGGGGGCGGAAGGAGGAGGAGGGCGTTCGTGCGTACCTTGCGCCGGCATCCAGGTGGTGCAGGCCCTCGGAGATGCGCCGGCGTCGAGGGCCACCGCAGCAGCAAGCTCCGGTGTTGGTGTGGTCCACCGAGAGAAGGGGGTGGATCCCGGTGCGAGCGGCCTCCATCGCGCTGCTGGGTGCGGATCCGGCGCCGTCGTCGCCGGAACTGGTGCACCCCATCCACCCCTCCATCCATCATCCATGGGTGGGTGGGTGGAAGGCTTGGGTTTCCATGGGTGGATGGACGAGCTCAGCTGACGAGGGAGGTCGCCCGGCGGCGGGGGAGAGAAGGTCGGCGGTGGGAATGGGGAGACGGGGTCGCCGGCGGGGAGAGCAGGCGGCGGCGAGATTGGAGAGGAGGAGTTTGCGAGCTAGTTTTGGGTTGGTCGGGTGGGGACTGGGGTTTCAATTTTTCATCCTTGTTTATTTTCTCATTTGACAAAAATTCATCCTTTATTTAATTCAATTCAATCAACTCAACACAGATGCATCGTTTACATGCCATCACAAAATTTGAAGCTAGTCCTCACACTGCAAGTTGGATCTGTGCTGCGGTTTGTGTTTGTTCTCCATGTGTTACTTTCCTCCGTTCGAACAACAAGTACCACGCAGCAGTCGCTATGGTTTCTCTCAGATTTGGCAAACCAAGGACTCGAACAGATGGTTCTCAAAGGCACACGAGATGCTCGAGAACAACTTGGCCTGACCGATTTATCTGGCAAGCCTTCTATATGAACTCATGACCTTCACAACCTTAGCGCACTGGAACAACAAGTGCATAACATTAGCCGGACCTTGGTTGCCAAATTTTTCGAAGCCGCCGCGCTGGACGCATATGGATGGTATGATCTTGTGTGATCATCTGGGAGCTATTAACTTTTCTTCATGCAGGGCTTTGTATTCGTGCAGAGACCCCCTTGAGGCGGAGCTTCGTGCATGTATGGAGGGTATATCACTTGCTTTACAACGCAGTGATCTGCCTGTTGCTTTGGAGTTGGATTCCCTTGAGGTGGTTTCTCTCATATCAAGCTCGGACACAGATCGATCTGTTTACTCTTCAATTGTTAGAGAGATTAAGTACCTTATGGGTCTTCGGAAAACCTGTATCTCTCATGTCGCGAGAACACAAAATAAAGCTAGTGATAGCTTAGCTAGTTTTGCTAGAACCCAAGGTAGGACCATGACCTGGTTAGGTGCTGGTCCAGTTGAAGTAGTGGAGATAGCTTTGAATGATTGTAAGGATGTCGTGATTGAGTAATATAATGCTATTTCCCCCGCAAAAAAAAGGGGGGGTAGGTTGGATGGTGGTGCATTGAATTATTTCGTTTGAAATATCTATCTATCTCTTGATGATTCGATGTGTAGGCGGCGCCACAAAGGACACATGTAGCAAGTCAATTATCACAAGAAGAGCCCGCACATAGAATTGAACACACCACCCCACAACATGGTCACCGCCGCTGCTACACGAGGCTATCTGATTCGGTGTATTTCATGTCCAAGCTTAAGTGGAGCCAAAAGTCAAAGCTTATCTGCACCGGTACACAGGGTCATGAACCATCCATGGTACCGTTCCGATCTACACAAGAAAAGAGCCTACCGACCTGGCTAGACTATCTTATATATATATTATATCTCTAAGTTTCATCTACGGTCACCATATATGGAGTATGTATGTTTCCTCGAATACTAATATTTATGACGTGTTCGATTCAGCCTTGTTGGTGGGCGAGCAGTGCTGGTGTGTTTCGGTCGATTTCTTGGAAGGGTAACCAGAGCGGAATTAAGTCAGAAAAGTCGGGGATGCGCCGTCCTTATTTTGTTGCCAACTAGTGCAAGGACGCATGCAGCAGAAAAAAAATCCCAATTGAGAGGAAGATTCTGTAGTGGGTTGTACTGATGTGTGGCGACCATTATCACGGCTAAACGGCGACCATTTGATGTGCGTGAACTCGGGACGATTGGCGATGGACATCGTCGGGTGTTGCGGTAGGCACACCAGAAGTAACTATAGTTCTCTCTCTCTCCCTCCCTCCCTCCCTCCCTCCCTCCCGCCCTCTCTCTCTCTCTCTGTTTTACATTATAGGTTTATTGTAATATCTGTTCCTAGAACATGAAGTTACTTGTTATTTCATTACCGAGTCGAGTTATTTAATGAGTGGAAGAACTTTGCGATTGACTGGTTACTGTATTTTTTTAGTACATAAGTGCATAATTTTGGTTGTAGTTGATTATTTAGTGT
>NW_021220685.1:6323-14069 GCF_002162155.2 Triticum dicoccoides
CACCATCACAGTACATTATTTTTACTTTATTGCAGCTATAAAAATTTATAGGTTTAAATGACAATTTTGTCAGCGGATGGTGTTGTATGGTGCCTCTGTGATACCACTACACATAGTTTATATGAAAGCTTGCTCCAAATTCAGAAAAGAATCCTCCAATCCAACCAGAACATCAAGGTATTACAGTGTGCGCAATGCCCACTCAAGTGAAAAAGGCTTCGAATGCTACTTGGAGAAAATCATTGACAAAACTTTATGCATGATCATGGATTAATCAAAAACAAGGATGTAGGTAAAACAAGACTGCTCATTTTTATACCGAACTACAGAACATCGGAACAAATTCTTCACTCATTTACACACACGACAGCATCAGAACAAGTCATCATTCCTTTATACACCACACTACAGAACCTCAGAGCAAGTGAACCAATGAATCCGTTAATACAAATTAATGGCATCTCTATAGTGATCTATTCATGACATAAGTGACCCATTAGCTATACCAGAATTAACTCTAACATGAAGGTCTCTATAACTGAAGAATTTAAATTAAGCCCAGCCAAATCACATGATTTACTACTAATACTTACAGTGTTACGGAAAACGAAATTAGAAAGAGAACTATACTATAAGTCAAATACAATGCAAACAGTAGCACTATTTCTCTATAATCCTGGAGATCTCTATAATTTTAAGCAAGACATTATCAGTGATTGCATCTGTACCTCATTCGCAGAATCTGTGAAGAAACAGGTCAACATCCCCAAAATCTGAGAGAACTACCAACTTGAGAGAGAATAATAATCAACCTCGCAGGGGAATCACACACATGCATATACATCGGCACGAAGCTCAAAATAGGGATGTGAAGCAAACCAACTAATATTTTCTCCACGAAGAGATTAGCAAATACTCCCTCCATTCCTTCATGTAAGGTGTATAATTTTCATTACAATGACCAAGGCACATAACTATACACAACATAGGACAAAATTAACCATGGCTAAATCATTTATTAGTGGCAAGTAAATCATTTAAGCTAGGAAAGTAAGATATATGCACAATCAGGAGAGAGATAATTTCCTTTATCTCTTTACAAGAAGAGATACATGCAATCGGGGAAAAGATACTTTCCTTTTTACTAGAGGGCTAAAAACGGATTTTTGAGGAATTGGAAGAAATGCACCTTACATTGTGAAATTTTATCAAAAAACAAATACACCTTATATAAAGGAATAGAGGGAGTACACAGAAAGATGCATTGAAAGCGAGAAGTAGGACAAACCAAAAGGCAATAACTTTATGCACAGATCCAGACTCCGGAGAACAAATCCTCAAGGAAACGACGAGAGAAAGCCTGGAAGTGCCATGGAAGCGGCAGAAGAATCGCCATGTCATTTAGCGAGAGTAAAGGATCTTTAACAACAAAAGGAGCATAATAAAAATTCCTATCCTTTTCTTCAGTTGATTCGTGTGGATCTGCATAGTTGACACAACATCCGAACCTGTAGTTGTGATGCTTCTTGCCCGCATCACTACATCACAAGGTTCACAGAAAAGAAACTTGTCAGGTTTACTAGCACCACGTATTTTCTCATAGGAGGTTTAGATCAAGAAAGTGCATGCTCTTATAGAGAGGGCGGACCAAAACAAGGTATGTGCTATGGGTCAGCCACAAGTATCCGGCCGCCCGCTGGATGTCCTCGGTGTGTGTTGCGCTCTTGGCATAATGAGAAAGGAGGAGCAATGTTTTGGGCAGGAGATATCGATTGAGAGGCAAGAACAAAGGGAGCGTCATTTATAGAGGAGATCGCGTAGGGCTTGGACGGCGATGAGCACACGGCATATATAATTAACATGCTGATATAATGAGTTTGAGAAAAACGCTAGCGCACGGCAAATTCGTCTCATGATACAAACACTGACTCATCTTTAAACATACTCAAAGAAGGCCGCAAAAATAACAAAAATGCCAAGTGCATGATATAGTAAAGAAGGAATAGAGCAGAGGTATTTGGTAATGGAGGGACCAAGACTCATCTATAAAAATGTCGACTGCATGATATAGTAAACACTAACTCATCTCTAAACATACTCAAGGTAGGTGGTGCAGCTAGACTTTCTTACAAACAATTTTCTTTTAATAATAAGAGATAAAAACAGAAACATTGTCTGCAAATGTCCCATTTAGTAGGAAGCAAGTGGCTTAAACTATCCTGTTTTTATGTACATCTGATCAGTAAATCCCATGGCCTATAAACTGATTTCACGAATGACAAAATGAGTATAGTGATAAAGGAATGAATCATATACTGGTTGAAGAAATAAAACAAATTTGCTCACAACTAGCTAGTGCCGATGAAACTGACCAAAGGCTTTTTGTTCAATAAAATTTTGCAACGAAACTCTATGAATAATGAGTACACCTAATAGGAGATTAGCGTACATGAGCTATCAAATATATACCTATGTCAATTAAAACAAAGAATACTATATAAACCATGTGAGAATTGATAGCGTCGTCTACTTATATATACTGCATCAGATATTAATATGAAGAATTAACCTATGAATATACTATATCAATCTAACAGGGAGAGGTTCGGAATGGATGTGTGTGTGTCTATGTGTCTGTGTGGGAGGGGGGGGGATGATGGACCACATACACGTCAAGAAAGAAACGACCATTGGCCAGACACTTAACAGTAGACGCCTTTAGTACAAGTGCATGGAAGTCCTCGCAATGGATGTAAGTGGGTAGACCACTAGCCGAGCAGCCAATAAGAAAAGCCTGAAAATATAGGAAATAATCAGCAACGCACATTTACGATAAATGAGCAACGACTAATGGCAGTACAGAGACAACATGATAAACGTGATCAAAAGGCCCGAAGATAAAACCATAAAAGTAACAATCTTCTCTCACCAAAAAACAAGTGAGACAGACATGCCATCATCACATAACCAATATTTTTTCCTTCGCATAAAGAGTCCGAGAATAATATGCACTGCATCTTTTTGTGAGAGGGATTGCAGCAAAGAAGTAATAAGAAGTCAAAAACAATTATGGATGACATATAGTATAGATCAAACATTATACTTAACTAATATTTCAACATCTCCATATTGCATTAGTTGTCAATCCATCAATGAATATATAAGGTGAAGGAAAACGCGGCTAAATTTTGGAACAAATAGAAAACTGACACATGTATGCACATATTTCTCTTATGTAATAAATGATGTAACTCTTTTGACTGTGAAATAAAATACCAATAGGCTTTCAAAAAAATGTACATGTTTCTCTTGTATGTCTGTGAATGACCAATCCTTCCATATATGTACATCCACCGACATCCCTATATAGTACCATAACGAGTTCCACTGGACCGATAGCAAGTAATTTGCTAGAGAATGGATTGAACCAAATAACACTATGGAAAGAATTTGAATGGAATTATAGGAAAAGCCTGAAATTATAGGAAATAATCAGCAACGCACATTTACAATAAATGAGCAACGACTAATGGCAATACAAAGACAACATGATAAACGTGATCAAAAGGCCCAAAGATAAAACCATAAAAGTAACAATCTTCTCTCACCAAAAAACAAGTGAGACAGACATGCCATCATCACATAACCCATATTTTTTCCTTCGCATAAAGAGTCCGAGAATAATATGCACTGCATCTTAACTAATATTTCAAGATCTCCATATTGCATTAGTTGTCAATCCATCAATGAATATATAAGGTGAATGAAAACGCGGCTAAATTTTGGAACAAATAGAAAACTGACACATGTATGCACATATTTCTCTTATGTAATAAATGATGTAACTCTTTTGACTGTGAAATAAAATACCGATAGGCTTTCAAAAAAAATGTACATGTTTCTCTTGTATGTCTGTGAATGACCAATCCTTCCATATATGTACATCCACCGACATCCCTATATAGTACCATAACCGGTTCCACTGGACCGATAGCAAGTAATTTGCTAGAGAATGGATTGAACCAAATATCACTATGGAAAGAATTAGAATGGACCTGAGAAAACAAGAAAAAAGGGTTGAGGGCCTGCATAGCAGAAAGCATACACCGAGCCAATAAAGTCCTCTATGTGATTACCAGGAAAGGTAATCTAGAGTAATAAATGCATGTACACGATTCTTTCGTTTCCATCAAAATTTTCACAACTATCTACATCTCCCGTCATGATCAATTCCTATCTGCTCAAATCAAGTTTCCAATGTAAGTTACAGTCAATTACACAAAAAATACAGAGCTATAGGTCGTAAATTATAGAGAATCTAGGATGAACATGATATACACTCAATATGTAAGTCATGGATCAGTTCATCTGAAGAACTAGCATAGACAATAGAGAGAAATAACTGAAAGTACAGGTTACAAACCTGAGCAAACACTACAACACTGGATTTCATTAAAAAGAAAGAACAAGAATTAGAATACTACACCTAAAACTCAATGATGCAGTAAAACACAGAAGGAGAGAAATGATATGGACACAATAAATTAATCATAGCATACTCCAACTGTACATCACACATCCTAGATCATAAACAACCAACTCTAAAAAGGATGAACTAGAATGTACCCTTGCATTAGCATTCACTAGTAACAATAAATATAAAAAACACAAGTTACTTGGAGACTGAAACTTGTACAAAACAAAAGTAAAACTATAGCAATAGGGAATGCTACATCAAGGTTTACAATAAATTTAGTGACTAACAACTGAAACAACAAATTAGTTATTTAGTAAATCCTATATAAAGCCAACTGTAAACTGCAGCACTTGGGTTTACACTAAAGGTACAGTGGCGGACAACTGAAATTACAAACTTAAATATACAGTAAATTATATGCAAAGCAAATTGTAATCTACAACACTTTGGTTTCCATACAAATTATGGAGACAAAGATGAGAGCAATTACAAGATAATTATGTGGTATAACATGAAGAGGTCCAAACTGTAAATTAGAGCACTAGGGATACCATTGAACTTACAATTACACAAAAATAAATAAAAGATGGGCTAATTATGCATGCCGGAGCCCTATAAATAACAGACCTGGGTAAAATATTTGAACGACACATGTCCAAAGTGTAATTTACACCTTTTGGCGTTGTTTAAAATTCCAGAGACAATGAAGCTTACACTAGTTTTGTTCAGTTTTAGTTTCAGAAAAATTGTACGACCGAAGAATTGATGGACAATCTTCCATTGTGTGTCACTTAAAATCACTCAAAAGAGTAACAAACCAAGCCCCGAATGCTACAAAAATTCTGAATCTTTAAACTTAATTGAAGAAAAAAAATAGAACATGACAGTACGTATAGTAAACTGTTATTGTAAGTTTTAACTTCTGAAACATTAAACTTGCGGAAGGGTTCAGAAAACAGCAAACTTATGGAAGAAATTACATAGTACTTGTCAGTGTAAATCAAATACATTAGTGCTGTAAATCATATATATTACACATACATCGACATGAAGCTCAGTTTGGGGACGGGAATCAAACCAACCAAGAATTTCCCCACCAAGAGATCAGAAAATTCACAGAAAAGATGCATTGAAAGCGAAAAGTAGGGCAAAGCACAGGACAATAACTCTATAAACAGATCCAGAATCTGGAGAAGAAATCCACAAGCAAAGGACTAGAGAAAGATTGGAAATGCCATGGAAGCGTCCGAAGAAATCGCCATGGCATGTAGCGAGAGTGATGCATCTTTGTCAAAAAAATGAAGCAGTAATCAAAATGTTGATGCATATTTTTTTTTCCTAACCTTTGCTTGAACTGAAACGTGTGAGGCTTGTAATTCAAGCACCTACCCTGCACAACACGACTTTCCTATCTCCCTTGACAGGACAATATCTTCTCCCATAGCCAACACAACATCTGATTTTCTTTTTGCTGTGATGCTTCTTGTCTGCATCACTGCCTCCATCTCCTTATGTCTGCAACACAAGGTTCAGAAAAGAAAACATGTTAGTAGGTTAAGTAGCACCATGCATGCCAAGATTCTATAAAACAGGTTTAGATGAGCATGCTCTTACAGTTCCAAACCAAGACGAGTTCTCGGAAGTATGCATGGGGGGGGGATGGAAGACAAGCAGCTGGACGTACTCGCCGTGTACTGGCATAAGGACGAAGGAGAGCAATGTGTGCGGCGCGACAGATCAACGGAGAGGCAAGAGCAAAGGGGCGGCAATTTGTAGAGGGGATCTCGTAGGGCTTGGCCAACGATGGGGGACGGGGAACGCGGGGAGGCGTTGGATGCGAGCATGATCCGCGTGAGGCGCGCGCAAGAGCCTGCGACCAATGGATTGAAGAGGGATGGATCGCCACAGGAACCGGAGGAAGGGAGGGAGAGAGTAATGGAGGAGAGGAGAAGCCAGCGCGTGCATGGGGCGAAGAGAAGGTTGTGCCTGCGCCATTAAATGAAGAGTTGCGTTGGTTTTGGGAGAGGATCATTCAATGAGTCCCTGATTTCAAGGAGAGAATTGAAGAGCATTGTTCAGAACAAGATTTGTTCAGCGGATTGACTAGAATCCCGTCAGAGATTTATTAGGAGGAGAGAGATGGGATTAGAATAAGTAGGCCCCACGTCCATCCACCTTCAGCCTGGCCGGGATTGATTCAAATTAGGTCAGATTTGACATGGTATTTGTCCAGAATTCCTAAGATATTGCAAGTGAGTTGATTTCTCTCTCTGTATGTTTTGCTGTTACGTTTCCAAATCAGCAGTACTTCCAAATTCTAGTATAAATTAGTATTTCCTAATTACCATCTATATCTATACCAATATAAAAAGACCCGGTGGGGCAGATCTAATAGATCTCGGCCATCCATTCGCATTCATCCAACAGTTGTTATCGTCCTAATGGTGAGCGACTAAACGCGTTTAACGCTAAACACAACTTTCTATTCCATGATCACCTTCCTTTGCCACGAAAGGAGAGAAACTGCCCACGTCAATCAATCAAGAAAGAAAGGAAAGTACGTTCTCTTCCGTGATCACCTTCCTTTGGCACGAAAGGAATTAAACTGCCCACATCAATCAAGAAAGAATGAAAGGAAAATAACCGCTGCATCATCGCTCCGCTCCCAATCGCCTCCAGCCGCCGCACCTTCACGACGCCTCCCCCCATCGCCTCCAGCCGCCGCACCTTCACGACGCCTCCCCTCCCATCTCTGTGTTGCCCCAACCCATCGCCTCGCCTTGCTTGTCGGCGGCGCCGCGTCCCTACACTGCTTGGCCGGCCGTCGGGGACGGTGCCTCCTCCTACACCACCTGGCTTGGCTGCCGGGGACGGCGCATCCTCCTACAGCCAGCCGTCTGGAAGCCGCCTCCTACACCGCCTAGCAGACCGTCGGGGTCGCTCATGTTCCTCGGTGTTATTCGTCGTCCATCCTGGCGGCTCCGTGGACAACTGCCTCACTAGCTTCGCATCCTCCAACTGGATCCTTTGATCTCTTTCTTGGCGGGGAGAATGGCGAGCAACATAGTCAACGGTGGTATCTCTTCCGTGGTCGACATCGAGCAGGTCCCGGTGGACGTTGCCCCCCCCATTGGTGCCATTCCGTGGTCGACATCAAGCAGGTGCCTAAACCCTAAACCCTAACACCCCCCCCCCCGGGAACCAACCCAGGCTCAAGCGACGACTATGGCCTTTGGATGTGTAGAAGTCTTACCTATGCATTTGTTCTC
>NW_021220685.1:14561-25861 GCF_002162155.2 Triticum dicoccoides
CCGCCACCCGATGGCCAATATCAAACCTTACCAAATCTGGCACCATATGCATAGGCGGGTTATAGCAAAGTGGGTACTCAAAGAGAAACAAATCCATCATGTGACCAACAATAATTTTGGCAGTCTACACATCAAAAGATATCTACTACAACAGGCCGGACTTCCTTTGACTGCATCTTTAACAGACAATATTATGAGACAAAAATGCGCATGTCCTAATCCTCAGCAATGTTACATGCCAAACTCTACATTGGTTCATCCCACAAGATCTAAAAGAAAAACAGTAATATGCATATATTTCTCCAAAAATATATGCATCCCAGGAGCCAAGATCAAAAGAAAGTTTGACACGCTTCAACTATATCAAGGGGAAATATTACATTACACTACAGTACTTCTGTTTCAAGTCAAGTACTACCCATGCAAAAGATTGCAGCAAGGAAGAGGATCCACTCTTCACTCGTGCCTGTGATCACTAAGTAGGGATGTCCCCCTACTTTTCCTTGACAGCCCAGATGGTCACACCACGTAGCCAGCCACTTCAGCTTGACAAGCACCAGGACACTCCGACGAGAGTTGTGGGTCGCCAAGACCAACCTCTTCATACATCACGATGAGTTGCTGCAAAACATCCCAGACAACGAGGAAGATTAAATAAGGAATGCGTCGAAAACATTCAAGAGAAATACATAGTTCCACATGATGTACCATTATTTTTGGGGCTAATTATCCTTTTGCCCTCAGTGGTGTCCATATGCTCAGTTTTGCCCTCAGATGCGAATTGTGCTCAGTTTTGCCCCTAGTCCGTGCGCACCGACTCGTTCCGTGAACTCTGCCGTCTCCGTCAGGTCAACCTTTTGACTCGGCCCTTACAGGTGGGACCAGGCGGCAAAAACGGCCAATTTTATTCAGACCGTTGCACGCGTGGCTTGTGGGACCCAGCAAAGAGCCGTTGAGCAGAGAGCCGTTGGCGGGTGTGCTATATAAGCGGGCAACAGCGGTGGTGACCACGGCGACAGAGAGCACGGCGGTGACCACGGCGAGAGAGAGAGCACGGCGGCGGGAAGCTAGCTGTGGAGGGCGCGGCGGTGGGAAGATGGCAGTGGAGGGCGCGGCGGCGTTGAGATCCCCTTCGGCTCCGAGCTCCATGTCTTCCTCAAGCTCCCGCGCCACCTCGCGGATGCAGAGCCGGGCGCGTGTGGACATGCCTGTCTTCGTCTGTCCGCGGTGCCGGGCGGGCGTTGATCGAAGGGTTTCTCAGACACCGAGGAACCAGAATCGTCCGTTGTACGTGTGCAGCGAGAATGGGGTAAGAATCGGGGCAATTGCACCATTTTCGTCGTCGGGATGTTTGAGCAATGGGTTGATCTGTTTAGTGTTCATGCAGGTGACATGCTTCTTTCTTTGGGTCGATGCTCTGGCCAAGACTCTGATGAATGAACTGCAAGAAGAGCATGAAGAATGGTTGCGCATGTTGCCACGAACGGCAGTGGCCACACCACGAGCTCCGGAAGAAGAGATGGATGGCGAAGCACGCACTGACAGAGAGCTAGCTATTGAGCTTAGGATGTTGAAGAAGAAGGTTAGGAAGCTTGAAGATCAAGCACTACCAATACCCATTTGCAAATACTTTTGGGCATTTGTAGGTATGGTAATCGCACTGGTTGTAATGTTGAAAATGTATGGAAAGGCATGAATTATGAAGGAATTTGTAATCTTAAAATTGTTTGAGAAATTCACCTAGTTTAAATGTTGGTTAAAGTTGTTTAAATGTTGAAACAAAAAGAGAAGAAGTGACCAACATTTAAATATGTTGGAAAAAAAGAGAAGAAATTAGGAATTCAGAAACTTTTGATCAATGAAATGCAGCTCTCTGCTCTGCCTTTCTGTCCAAAAAAAGGTTGCTCTTGGGCCAAATTCAGAGCGTAGAGCCAAGTGCAGGCTAGACTAATGGGCCAACTGCATCCAATTAGGCCCATTCAGGGGTTTTCTTGCGTATTTTTCTGTTTTCTATTCTGATTTAATTTAGGCAGTAAATCATAATGCTGAAACTTTTTGTGGAAGCTAATGGAATTATTCCGGAGCCAAACAATTAATGTTAGAAATTTTTTGGAGCTGTTAATTAATCCAATTCAAATACACCGTGATTTAAATCAAAGACCAAAATGTCATGAAAAATGTGCCTCAGCTCTGGTAGAGGTTTACGCCAGGTGCCAAAATAAATGAACATTTTTTAAGGGCATTACATTGAGAAAAACATAATATGTCTAAAAAATGAAGGGTGGAAAATGCACAAAAAATTGGTGCGCCTGGGGACTCGAACCCAGGACCGCGTGGGTTTGTGGTGTTTAGGGCTACGCTGGTAACCGCTAGGACAGATGGCAAGACTTTGACATGGGTAGGGAAAGAAGGTATACATAGTGAGACTGTGATTTTTTTTTAAAAAATAGTGAGACCGTGAATGTTGCACACGCGTGAGAGTGGTTTTCCTTTGTTTTGCACTTAAATTTTGGAGGGTTGGAAGGTTGAAAATGTATGTTGCACTACCACATGATTTTGGTCAGAGTGGCACTTGGTTTAGGGTTAGAGTGGCACTTGGTTTAGGATTTAAAGGGAATAAATTTGCATGTTAGTTCATGACTTTTTGTTTGAATGAAACAGAGGGCTTCTCACCCCCTCCGAAAACCACAAGTTCTCGAACTTCATGACTTGTTTAGGGAAGAAATGATAAGTTTGGGCACGGACATTTTTTAACACACATAATAAGATGGAACACACCGTACCATTACAATAACTTAGATAAGTTCACGGACAGTTCACGGACACATGATGAAACATGACACGACACGACACGACATAGAAAAGCAACAAAATAAAAAACCAAACATGACGAGCTTGACTCCGGGCTTGAACATCTTCATCTTGACCTCCTTCTTCCACCTTGGCCGCGCGCGCCCCTTCAACACCGTCTTCATCTTCACACCTCCTCCTCCTCGTCGTAGGGAAGGGAGTGCATCTGGCCTGGAGCGGGGAAGATGCGCTCGTAGTTGGTGTAGATGTTGTAGACGGTGAAGAAGATGGCCTCGCAGCCGCACCAAAAGACTTGGCCGAGGAGCTCGCGCGCGTCAAATGGGTTGGTGAAGGTGACCGTGAGCAGTAGGAGGACGCCGCCGCGGTCACGAACCTCGTTGAGGGTGAACATCCTCGGCGAGCCCCGTGGGAGGTGGGCATAGCCGGCTCGGAGGAAGGCGCGGGTGAGTTCGACAGAACCCCTCCACCTTGAAATAGCCCACACACGGAGCTCCCTCTCCACGAGCACGCCCGGTGGGTAGCGCAGTTCCGGCACCACAGGCGGACGGCTGAAGGTCGGCCCGTTGAACTGCATCTTCTTCACTTGGTCTCGCTTGCGGAGGGCTCGGTCGCTTGGGTGTTTGAAGTTGGAGAGGATCGGATCTGGCTTGTGGGTGGGAGAGGAAGAGAGGCACCCCATTTATAGGCCTGTGGGTGGGAGAGGAAGAGAGAAAGGATGAGAACGGTGTGTGTGTGAATCCGGACGCATGTGTGTATCCGTTACGTTTTGCACACTTAAATTTTTGCACGAAAACGATGCATCTTTGACCGGGCAGTGCATGTGAACCGCTGCCCTGAACCACTGCCCTGAACCACCTAGCTCGCCTCGCTAGCCTAGCTCGCCTAGCGCGCCTCGCTCGCCTCACTCGCATGCATGCACGTCGCCGCCTCCCGCGCATGCGCAAACCCACGTAGCCGCCTCCATGCATGCAAGGCCTGGAAAGGCTGAGACGGGCTATTTACTGCAGTCTCAGGCCCAGACAACGAGACGGCCCAACGGTCCATCCAGCGCGCCCGATATTTGTTAAAAAAACAATCTCCCAGCCAATCAGATTGCATCTCGCGGATCGCCCCCCTCCTCCCCGCAGATTCCTTCTAGAAGGGTTAGATCGACGGCCCTTGATCACCGCTAGGGTTAGATGAACGGTCCTTATTCAGCGCTAGGGTTAGCGGGGTTTGGGAGGGGTTTGGAGCAGTCAAAGCTATGTTTGACCAGATTTCAAATGAGCATAATAAATTAAATAAAAATCAGAAAAATGAAAAACCTGCGCACATAGTCTTCTTATGTCATATACTAACGATTTAAGTTGATAAACAAGCTTTACATACATTTAAATGATAAGTTCATGTGTATTGTATGATATCTCGAGTATCTCAAACTCTCTTGTATGAAGTGAAGAGAAGTGTTTTGGGGAAATGAACATGAAAATTTCAAAAAACTCACCACAGCTTCATTTTGGAGTGACTAAGAAGGATCCAGGCTTAGTTTCTCATTTTTGATGTTTTACACTTGTTTAAATCTTGGTCAAAGTTAAGTTTGACCAGAATTCAAATGAGCAAAACAAATTTAAAAAAAATCAAAAAATGGAAAAACCAGCGCACATAGTCTGTACATATAGAATATATGTGTAGGAAAGTTATTTGACTGATTTAGATAAGGTCGAAAAAAACCTTGCTTAGAAATGAGGCCGTTTACCCTACCTTTGGACCCCTCTTTTTAGCACATTTTTCATGAAAATTTCAAAAACCTCACCACAACTTCATTTTGGATTGACTAAGAAGTATCTAGGCTTAGTTTTTCATTTTGATGTTTTAGACTTGCTTAAATCTTGGTCAAAGTTAGGTTTGACCAGAATTTAAATGAGCAAAATAAAATTCAAAAAAATCAAAAAAAAGGAAAAACCATGTGCTCATTCAAACATCATCCAACAGATATTTAAACATCATGTCAAACATACTTCTAACATAGGTCCAACATCATCCAACAGAAATACAACATGTCAAGTGATAAATGTTTCATAATACAACATCATTCCTTATTCATAATGTTTCATAATTGTTCATAGATAGCGTTGGGGCTTCTGTCTGTTCCTTGAGCTTCTTGTCATCACTTTGCTCCTCGTGCACCTTGCGCTCATTGTTTCTTCTCTTCTTCTCTTGGTTGTCGGTACCTTGCGCGTCTTCTTCAAACCTACCATAGAGCTGTGCAAAACATAAAGGGTCCAAACATAAACGGTAATGAGATCGTGTCAAGTGATAGATGTACAATAGTATTTGACCCTTGCAAGATTTACATACCTAGCAGAACTCACAACAACAGAAGGTTGGTCACCATTTGGAGCCTCACTTGGATCATCATTTGGAGCCTCACTTGGATCACCATGATCACCATTTAGAGCCTCACTTGGATTACCATTTGGAGCCTCACTTGAATCATTATTTGGAGGATATTTTGGATCATCGTCAAAATCATCCGGCTGTTGACCATCATTTTCATCATCTGTTGAGGCAACCGGCTGTTGACCAACATTTTCATCATCTGTTGACGCAACCGGCTGCTGACCAACATTTTCATCGAAGCCTTCATCGATACTCTCTCCGAATGCTGGATCTACTGTGTTATCACAATACTTACCGAAATGACCAGACCCACCACATCTTGTGCACTTACGCTTCCTCGCTCCAAGTCCAGCTCCTTCGCTGTGAGGTCTTATTCGACTCTTCCTTGGTCTACCTACTGCTCTCTTCAGAACTGGAGCGCAAGGCTTGAATCCAGGGTCCACCATGTCCCATTGTTGTTTTCCCTCCATAGCAAGCAAGGCATAAGCATATGTGGCTTTGAACCTTGCAACAGAGTAGTAATCATGCACATACTGCTGTATGTTCCCTGCTGGACCTGGGAGAGAAGTGATGAAAAACAAGGCATGAATGCATGGCAACCCAGTTATCTGCCATTGCCTACAACTGCAAGTTCTAGCTTCTAAATCCACTGGATATCTCCATTCCCTCTTCTCTTTATCCAAATATGATATCTCTGCTGTGCTACCCGAGCAAAGCGTCATGTTCATTTCCAAGCCTGTTGTCTTCTGCTTCAGTTCATTCATCACGGCAGGGATGATAATGTGGCCCATGAATTTTGCCTCGGCTATTCCTGCACGATAATGAAATTTCTGCATGTATTCTATCCTTATTCTGTCAAGCAAATCCACCACATAATGACCCTTTAGTTTCCGGATCGTTGAGTTGAAAGACTCTGCTAGATTATTGTGCACATAGTCAACTTTGCTCACTTCACTGAATTGGCTTCTAGCCCATAACTTGGAGTGGTGTGTTTCCAAGTATTCTTTCACTTTGGGATTCATGTATAACTGCCTCAAGTGGTAGTTGTGCTTCTTCACACTGCATGTCAAAGATGCTGGCCATAAATTGTCGGTATACACCTTTCCTTTGAATTTCTTCATGAAATTTGCGGCAAGGTGACGCATGCATTCCCTATGCTCTACTCCAGGGAACACATTGTCCACGGCCACTTCTAAACCTTTGCAGGCATCTGTATGAATGACCAACCCATTGGGATGTGCAATAGCCCGGCGGGGATTATGCAAAAACCAAGTCCAGCTCACCTCAGACTCTGTCTCTAGCACACCATAGGCAACTGGAAATAAAAAACTATGTGCATCAACTGCACAAGCTGCTACTAACTGTCCTTTAAACCTTCCTGTGAGAAAAGTGGCATCAATAGCCAAATAAGGCCTGCAGCCTGCCAAAAAACCCCGGCGACAAGCCTCAAAGCAGACAAAAACCCTTCTAAAACATTCCTTGGTCTTTGTCACTCCCCTGAATGTGTACTCCACGGTGTGGTGATCAATATCTACAATACTACCTGGGCTTGTCCTCTCCACTTCACCTTTGAATGAATACAACAATTGAAAACTTTCCTGCCAGTTACCATAAATAGAATCCATAGCATGTTGTTTACCATTGAACAACCTCATGTATGGTAAATCTATCTTGAACTTATCTTTGATGTTCTTCTGCAATTCCTTTGGACCCACTTGCTGGTTTTCTTTCACCCACTTTTTTACTTCTTCTGCCACCCATCTTGACTTGGCTCTACTGATTCTATCCTTCCTAAGGGTTGATTCCTGACATGTGTGCTTAAAAGGATTCACTTTGACCTGAACATTAGTGCTATTCCGCATTTTAGCTGCAAGCAGCCTCCATGGACAACCCTCAGTCGGACAGTGCACTCTGTAACGTACTTGATCGCTCTTGTCAACTTTGAAAGTACGTTCTACCTTGATGCAGTATGTCACAAGTGCATTTCTACACTCATTCATGGATGCAAAAACTGTACCTTCTTCCATTTGAGGGTTCAAAGGGTCCCATTGAACAGCTGCAAGGTCTTCGTCCTCACCCATCGCGTCATCATCCACACGGACTGCATTGTGAGCCTCATCTTGGTTTTCAGCCCTAGGTGCCCGTCGTAAATTCTGAATAACATCAGAATATAACTTCTCTTCATCAACCCCAGAATCGTAGCCATCAGGCTCCACTTCAAGGGGGACCCTACTGCTGTTGCCCACACTTGTCGAGCCATCACGTCGCCGTGCACCAACTGAACTGTTCTGGCTAGAGATGCCATTACGACGACTTGATTCTCCCCGAGATGTTGCACCCGCCATCCTAGGTCCAAATGCCTGCTCAAGCACATCAACTTGCAGCCTCACATGGAAATTATCTTTCTCTTTATGCCTAACAAACATGGTAGCTAGCTCTTCATCATTACTAACTGTCACCCAATTCTTTCCCCCATCATAGTATTTGTAAACCACTTCATCAAGCAAACCCCAAGGATATTGGCTACAAATCACCTCCCCAAATTGTCTGAAACTCCAATTACTAGCCATTGGCAACCGATAATCAAAACCTCCTTGGTATTTCTTCTTATCCTTTGCATCGAACATGTACCAGTCCCTTCTAATGTGCACCATGAAAGCAAACCGCAACTCCATCCTAACCGGCGAAAAACAGAGACGCAATCAGCACACTAATTGGGCAAACCTACTCGAATCGAGTGTTCAAATGCACAACTAAGCTCAATCTAAACAAGAGGCGAGACTTACCCCTCGGGAACCCAGTCGTGGACGCGGCGGATCTCCGGCCCGATGCCTGCCTCGCCAAATACTCCGGGGTCGCCGCTGCTCTCCATTTCGCCCTAGGGTTCTTCCTCCTAGTTCAAATAGCTCCAGCAGCCCCCCACCTTTGAGCGCTCCGGCCGGGCGCACGGAAGGAGGCCGCGCCGCGGGTCGAGCAGGTGGCGGGCGCCCCACCCGTGGCGTCGCAGGAAGGTGGTGGGCGTCACAATGAGCTGTGGAGCGTAGGCGCAGGGAGGTAGCGGCGGAGCAGGGCGTGCAGCTGGTGGCGGGGCAGGTGCTGGCCGCGGCGCAGGTGGCGGCGGCGGCGGCGCACGACAGCCGGCCGGGCGGATGGGTGTGAGCTAGAATGATTTGGGGATTTAGTTGCAGGGGCCTACATGTCAGCTCCGGACCCATGTCCACGCGGTCCCACGTGTAAGCTCCGGACCCACAACTACTAACGCCGGCGGACGGAATGGACTCAAATATGGCCGTTTGGCCTCGTCGTAGTTGCTGTGCACGGACTAGGGGCAAAACTGAGGACAATTTGCATCTGAGGGCAAAACTGAGCACATGGACACCACTGAGGGCAAAAGGATAATTAACCCTTATTTTTGTAGTAACTAGGAAAAATCACCGTTTCAAACATATAATCAGTTTTGACATGCCATTCAACACGCTTCAACTTTTCTTTTACAGCTAACCAAATACCCAAGCTGAGAATCAGATAGAGCCAAAGGCATTTTATGTACATCAACACAAGTCATTCATACATGAGACATTTATAGCGAGCTTCTTTAGGGAAAATATGCATATACCTATGTAAAAGGACCTGACAGAACAACAAAATGAAGAAGCTACAGTTTTTTAGTGCAGTGTTGACAGTACAAGTAAAAATATGTGTTTCTTTCATATCAAGTTCTACACCGTAGACAGCAGCATGCCAAGATCCTAAATAAGTACCAAACCCCAACAATTATCATATACAGTAGCACAGTGGGCTAACAAGCAAAGCACGGGGACAAAAATTTCAACAACAGGATCGTCACAATCAAAAGATTGTGGTGGCCAAAAGATCGCCACACCACTGACAGCATGACCGCATAACCAAGCCTTCGATCATTGGCTCGATGCCAGCAACACAATCGGACATGGCTCGGTAGCCAGATCATCTAAGGGCACAGAGACAAGGAGACCAGGGACTTGCCAGAATAGATGATGTGGTGGTCACCACCGCAACAGTTGCAGCCAAACCATTGTCATCGCGCTGCTGGGAACCAAGGTATATGTGTGTTATGTTTGCGTTACTTTTGATATCCCATTGTTGTCGAACTTGCCGAGACTGGCGAAGGTGACCAGAACATCAGCAGTGCCCTACAATCGAGAGGAGCAACTTATCAAATTTAAAATCTCAAAGGGTGAGGTAAACCAGCACATGGAGTATTTTTCTGAAATCAGAAATGGACGCACACTGTTGCGGCTATCTTGCAGTGGGTTCTTGAGCAAATCTTACCCTTGGATCAAACGATTACCCACCGGAAAAGAGGGCATAAGTACATGTAAGATACTGCAATTAACAAACAGGGAAAGCATGGAAAATAAACGAACACTATAACTTGCCATGGCACGATGGCCAGCATAAGATTCACCATGGCTTGATTACCGTGGGCCGCAAGCACTTGCATGAGAGAAGAGAGCAGAGTGGAAGCAAGAGTGGAAGAACTTGTTCACTGGAGGCACAGCGGAAGCCGAGCCGGACGACAGAGGAGGGAAGCATTGACAGGAATGACCTGAAGATACACAGGCGAATTAGATATAGTATCCAATAGGATATACAGGAATGACAAGGATATCAGAAAAATTATAGTTCTGCTAAAGTAGCAGTGTTTGTTCATTCTGCTGTGTGGCTGTCCTAAACAAAGCCCCCTCGAAAAATTCAAAATAAAATAGTATCATGCGATTCAAAGAAGGGGAGGTGCAATTAAAAGCTAGAGGTGCTATGAAAAGCACTGGAGTAAAAGATTGAAGATCATATTTGAACCTGCCAATTTATATGAAACCTAAAGGACAACCCTTGATGAGGAAGTGCACTGTTTGGGTACCTAGGACAGAACCATGGCAGAATTTGACAGATGTACAGGAACCCAGGAATCAAACAATCATATCATGACTGCTAGATAAAAAACAGAGCTAAAAATCCACTAGAACGGTGACACTAGCAATTGCACCAGAATCATCACTAGAGGCGCAAGTGTTTGGCATCACAGGTCACAGCTAGCACAACATAGAAATTGCCATGGCATGACCATGACTCAATGTGGATGGCCGTGGGCAGCAGAAGAGAAAGCACAAGGAGGAGAGGGATGGCATGGCTTACCTAGCCCGGAGCCGGACGAAGTGGTCACTGGAGCGCATTCAACGGAGGAGATGAGGCATGGGAGAACCCTGCTGTTTGGCGTTCACGTCACTGTAATCCATCCTGGAATTCAGGACATGATAGTGTGCTCATTTACATGAGTAACTCAACTAGATATAATGAAACTGAAGATTTTAATTAAGCAGTGTTGCATACCGGACGACAAAGAATGAATAACTATCTAGATCGAGATGGGTAGGTCTGGACATGGGCTTCATCGTTTTTGAAGAAGCATCATCCGACAGACCCCTGTAAGGTTGTCGAGATGAGCAAGATCCACTCTTTCTATCTTCAAGAGAGGCGGGCATGAGAACAGGGCAGAGAGGAACGAATGGGCTTACGCACACAGGAGTCGATTTTGTCTACCGGAGGCAAAGGGGAGCCGAGCCGCGCGTCGGTGGAGAGCAGCAAGGGTGCCGGCAACAGCAGGTCCATCCAACGGAAGACACCGACTGAGGCCAAGCCTTCCAGCACACACCTTGCATGTAAGAGATGGTAAAGTAATTTCAGATCTTCCATTATTGGAGTGCACTGTTGTACCAACAACCATCAGCCAAGACTGAACCTGGAGCATATATATGACAAATCTCACTCACAGCCAAGTCAAGAATAGTTCTTGAGTAGCAATTGTTATGTGGTAGAGGCTCAAGTAACAATGAAGACATTTATGTTTGTGTCTTAGAAAAGAAAGATGAGTTGTTTCTTCCACCAAGATTTTAGCGGTACAAGCAAATATGTTGAAGGAAGCAATAACGATGTGAAAAAAATCTCTCGCGTCCCTGCTGCATGTAAACCAGATATCATCCGTGCAACACTTGGCATCACTAAACTTCAAATGTAGCTGACAATAGTAGTAGGATCTGATCCTACATGAAGAAGCTCAACAAATATGGAAC
>NW_021220685.1:25871-34048 GCF_002162155.2 Triticum dicoccoides
AAAAAAAGGGGGGTAGGTTGGATGGTGGTGCATTGAATTATTTCGTTTGAAATATCTATCTATCTCTTGATGATTCGATGTGTAGGCGGCGCCACAAAGGACACATGTAGCAAGTCAATTATCACAAGAAGAGCCCGCACATAGAATTGAACACACCACCCCACAACATGGTCACCGCCGCTGCTACACGAGGCTATCTGATTCGGTGTATTTCATGTCCAAGCTTAAGTGGAGCCAAAAGTCAAAGCTTATCTGCACCGGTACACAGGGTCATGAACCATCGATGGTACCGTTCCAATCTACACAAGAAAAGAGCCTACCGACCTGGCTAGACTATCTTATATATATACTATATCTCTAAGTTTCATCTACGGTCACCATATATGGAGTATGTATGTTTCCTCGAATACTAATATTTGTGACGCGTTCGATTCAGCCTTGTTGGTGGGCGCGCAGTGCTGGTGTGTTTCGGTCGATTTCTTGGAAGGGTAACCAGAGCGGAATTAAGTCAGAAAAGTCGGGGATGCGCCGTCCTTATTTTGTTGCCAACTAGTGCAAGGACGCATGCAGCAGAAAAAAAATCCCAATTGAGAGGAAGATTCTGTAGTGGGCTGTACTGATGTGTGGCGACCATTATCATGGTTGAACGGCGACCATTTGATGTGCGTGAACTCGGGACGATTGGCGATGGACATCGTCGGGTGTTGCGGTAGGCACACCAGAAGTAACTATAGTTCTCTCTCCCTCCCTCCCTCCCTCCCTCCCTCCCTCCCGCCCTCTCTCTCTCTCTCTGTTTTACATTATAGTTTTATTGCAATATCTGTTCCTAGAACATGAAGTTACTTGTTATTTCATTACCGAGTCGAGTTATTTAATGAGTGGGAGAACTTTGCGATTGACTGGTTACTGTATTTTTTTAGTACATAAGTGCATAATTTTGGTTGTAGTTGATTATTTAGTGTGTTGCTAGTGTCTTTCTTACAATTTCAGAGATAAGAGTTATAGAGAACTGGTGCTTCTGGTGCATTGTATTTGACTTACAATATAGTTTTCTTTCTAATTTCATTTTCCCCAACACTGAAAGTTTTAGTAGTAAATCTTGTGATTTGGTTGAATTAAGTTCAAATTCTATAGTTATTGAGATCTTCATGTCATAGAGAACTATAGTTACTTCTGGTGTAGTAAATGGGTCAGTTATGTCATGAAGCAATCACGAGAGAGATGCCCTTAATTTTTGTTAATGGGTGCATTGCTTACTTGCTCTGATGTTCTGCAGTATGGTGTATAAATGAACGATGACTTGTTCTACAGTGTGGTGTATAAATGAGCGATGACTTTGTTCCAATGAGTAGTCTACTAAACATGTTATTTTACATGCATCCTTGTTTTTGATTGATCCATGGTCACCACATAGAAGTAATAAGAAATTAAAAATTATTACTGGATGACGCATTGTATAGATCAAACTTCATACTCAACTAATTTTTCAACATCTCCATATAGCACTGGTTGTCAGTATATCACATCACAATTACATATTATATAGTTTGACTCGGAATGTAAAACAAAACACAAAAAATATCTATTCATAAAATATAACCTTTGATGTACTTACAGAGTACTTTACATGAATATAAACGGTGAAGGAAAACACACCTAAATGCCATGGTGTCTGCTGATTAATTATTATAAAGATGATATTTATTTCATGTTTTCTTTAGGGGGTCAGGCCCGTTTTAAGCGTGAAAGGGATATCCGGTAACCAATTGAATTGTATGAAGTACGAAGAAATAATTTGAATATGATTCTGCTAAACTGGAATTCCTCTCCGATGTTTTCAGGAAATGATGCACCATCACAGTACATTATTTTTACTTTATTGCAGCTATAAAAATTTATAGGTTTAAATGACAATTTTGTCAGCGGATGGTGTTGTATGGTGCCTATGTGATACCACTACACATAGTTTATATGAAAGCTTGCTCCAAATTCAGAAAAGAATCCTCCAATCCAACCAGAACATCAAGGTATTACAGTGTGCGCAATGCCCACTCAAGTGAAAAAGGCTTTGAATGCTACTTGGAGAAAATCATTGACAAAACTTTATGCATGATCATGGATTAATCAAAAACAAGGATGTAGGTAAAACAAGACTGCTCATTTTTATACCGAACTACAGAACATCGGAACAAATTCTTCACTCATTTACACACACGACAGCATCAGAACAAGTCATCATTCCTTTATACAGCACACTACAGAACCTCAGAGCAAGTGAACCAATGAATCTGTTAATAGAAATTAATGGCATCTCTATAGTGATCTATTCATGACATAAGTGACCCATTAGCTACACCAGAATTAACTCTAACATGAAGGTCTCTATAACTGAAGAATTTAAATTAAGCCCAGCCAAATCACATGATTTACTACTAATACTTACAGTGTTATGGAAAAAGAAATTAGAAAGAGAACTATACTATAAGTCAAATACAATGCAAACAGTAGCACTATTTCTCTATAATCCTGGAGATCTCTATAATTTTAAGCAAGACATTATCAGTGATTGCATCTGTACCTCATTCGCAGAATCTGTGAAGAAACAGGTCAACATCCCCAAAATCTGAGAGAACTACCAACTTGAGAGAGAATAATAATCAACCTCGCAGGGGAATCACACACATGCATATACATCGGCACGAAGCTCAAAATAGGGATGTGAAGCAAACCAACTAATATTTTCTCCACGAAGAGATTAGCAAATACTCCCTCCATTCCTTTATGTAAGGTGTATAATTTTCAGTACAATGACCAAGGCACATAACTATACACAACATAGGACAAAATTAACCATGGCTAAATCATTTATTAGTGGCAAGTAAATCATTTAAGCTAGGAAAGTAAGATATATGCACAATCAGGAGAGAGATAATTTCCTTTATCTCTTTACAAGAAGAGATACATGCAATCTGGGAAAAGATACTTTCCTTTTTACTAGAGGGCTAAAAACGGATTTTTGAGGAATTGGAAGAAATGCACCTTACATTGTGAAATTTTATCAAAAAAAAATACACCTTATATAAAGGAATAGAGGGAGTACACAGAAAGATGCATTGAAAGCGAGAAGTAGGACAAACCAAAAGGCAATAACTTTATGCACAGATCCAGACTCCGGAGAACAAATCCTCAAGGAAACGACGAGAGAAAGCCTGGAAGTGCCATGGAAGCGGCAGAAGAATCGCCATGTCATGTAGCGAGAGTAAAGGATCTTTAACAACAAAAGGAGCATAATAAAAATTCCTAACCTTTTCTTCAGTTGATTCGTGTGGATCTGCATAGTTGACACAACATCCGAACCTGTAGTTGTGATGCTTCTTGCCCGCATCACTACATCACAAGGTTCACAGAAAAGAAACTTGTCAGGTTTACTAGCACCACGTATTTTCTCATAGGAGGTTTAGATCAAGAAAGAGCATGCTCTTATAGAGAGGGCGGACCAAAACAAGGTATGTGCTATGGGTCAGCCACAAGTATCCGGCCGCCCGCTGGATGTCCTCGGTGTGTGTTGCGCTCTTGGCATAATGAGAAAGGAGGAGCAATGTTTTGGGCAGGAGAGATCGATTGAGAGGCAAGAACAAAAGGAGCGTCATTTATAGAGGAGATCGCGTAGGGCTTGGACGGCGATGAGCACACGGCATATATAATTAACATGCTGATATAATGAGTTTGAGAAAAACGCTTGCACACGGCAAATGCGTCTCATGATACAAACACTGACTCATCTTTAAACATACTCAAAGAAGGCCGCAAAAATAACAAAAATGCCAAGTGCATGATATAGTAAAGAAGGAATAGAGCAGAGGTATTTGGTAATGGAGGGACCAAGACTCATCTATAAAAATGTCGACTGCATGATATAGTAAACACTAACTCATCTCTAAACATACTCAAGGTAGGTGGTGCAGCTAGACTTTCTTACAAACAATTTTCTTTTAATAATAAGAGATAAAAACAGAAACATTGTCTGCAAATGTCCCATTTAGCAGGAAGCAAGTGGCTTAAACTATCCTATTTTTATGTACATCTGATCAGTAAATCCCATGGCCTATAAACTGATTTCACGAATGACAAAATGAGTATAGTGATAAAGGAATGAATCATATACTGGTTGATGAAATAAAACAAATTTGCTCACAACTAGCTAGTGCCGATGAAACTGACCAAAGGCTTTTTGTTCAATAAAATTTTGCAACGAAACTCTATGAATAATGAGTACACCTAATAGGAGATTAGCGTACATGAGCTATCAAATATATACCTATGTCAATTAAAACAAAGAATACTATATAAACCATGTGAGAATTGATAGCGTCGTCTACTTATATATACTGCATCAGATATTAATATGAAGAATTAACCTATGAATATACTATATCAATCTAACAGGGAGAGGTTCGGAATGGATGTGTGTGTGAATATGTGTCTGTGTGGGAGGGGGGGATGATGGACCACATACACGTCAAGAAAGAAACGACCATTGGCCAGACACTTAACAGTAGACGCCTTTAGTACAAGTGCATGGAAGTCCTCGCAATGGATGTAAGTGGGTAGACCACTAGCCGAGCAGCCAATAAGAAAAGCCTGAAATTATAGGAAATAATCAGCAACGCACATTTACGATAAATGAGCAACGACTAATGGCAATACAGAGACAACATGATAAACGTGATCAAAAGGCCCGAAGATAAAACCATAAAAGTAACTATCTTCTCTCACAAAAAAACAAGTGAGACAGACATGCCATCATCACATAACCAATATTTTTTCCTTCGCATAAAGAGTCCGAGAATAATATGCACTGCATCTTTTTGTGAGAGGGATTGCAGCAAAGAAGTAATAAGAAGTCAAAAACAATTATGGATGACATATAGTATAGATCAAACATTATACTTAACTAATATTTCAACATCTCCATATTGCATTAGTTGTCAATCCATTAATGAATATATAAGGTGAAGGAAAACGCGGCTAAATTTTGGAACAAGTAGAAAACTGACACATGTATGCACATATTTCTCTTATGTAATAAATGATGTAACTCTTTTGACTGTGAAATAAAATACCGATAGGCTTTCAAAAAAAATGTACATGTTTCTCTTGTATGTCTGTGAATGACCAATCCTTCCATATATGTACATCCACCGACATCCCTATATAGTACCATAACGAGTTCCACTGGACCGATAGCAAGTAATTTGCTAGAGAATGGATTGAACCAAATAACACTATGGAAAGAATTTGAATGGAATTATAGGAAAAGCCTGAAATTATAGGAAATAATCAGCAACGCACATTTACAATAAATGAGCAACGACTAATGGCAATACAAAGACAACATGATAAACGTGATCAAAAGGCCCAAAGATAAAACCATAAAAGTAACAATCTTCTCTCACCAAAAAACAAGTGAGACAGACATGGCATCATCACATAACCCATATTTTTTCCTTCGCATAAAGAGTCCGAGAATAATATGCACTGCATCTTAACTAATATTTCAACATCTCCATATTGCATTAGTTGTCAATCCATCAATGAATATATAAGGTGAAGGAAAACGCGGCTAAATTTTGGAACAAATAGAAAACTGACACATGTATGCACATATTTCTCTTATGTAATAAATGATGTAACTCTTTTGACTGTGAAATAAAATACCGATAGGCTTTCAAAAAAAATGTACATGTTTCTCTTGTATGTCTGTGAATGACCAATCCTTCCATATATGTACATCCACCGACATCCCTATATAGTACCATAACGGGTTCCACTGGACCGATAGCAAGTAATTTGCTAGAGAATGGATTGAACCAAATATCACTAAGGAAAGAATTAGAATGGACCTGAGAAAACAAGAAAAAAGGGTTGAGGACCTGGATAGCAGAAAGCATACACCGAGCCAATAAAGTCCTCTATGTGATTACCAGGAAAGGTAATCTAGAATAATAAATGCATGTACACGATTCTTTCGTTTCCATCAAAATTTTCACAACTATCTACATCTCCCGTCATGATCAATTCCTATCTGCTCAAATCAAGTTTCCAATGTAAGTTACAGTCAATTACACAAAAAATACAGAGCTATAGGTCGTAAATTATAGAGAATCTAGGATGAACATGATATACACTCAATATGTAAGTCATGGATCAGTTCATCTGAAGAACTAGCATAGACAATAGAGAGAAATAACTGAAAGTACAGGTTACAAACCTGAGCAAACACTACAACACTGGATTTCATTAAAAAGAAAGAACAAGAATTAGAATACTACACCTAAAACTCAATGATGCAGTAAAACACAGAAGGAGAGAAATGATATGGACACAATAAATTAATCATAGCATACTCCAACTGTACATCACACATCCTAGATCATAAACAACCAACTCTAAAAAGGATGAACTAGAATGTACCCTTGCATTAGCATTCACTAGTAACAATAAATATAAAAAACACAAGTTACTTGGAGACTGAAACTTGTACAAAACAAAAGTAAAACTATAGCAATAGGGAATGCTACATCAAGGTTTACAATAAATTTAGTGACTAACAACTGAAACAACAAATTAGTTATTTAGTAAATCCTATATAAAGCCAACTGTAAACTGCAGCACTTGGGTTTACACTAAAGGTACAGTGGCGGACAACTGAAATTACAAACTTAAATATACAGTAAATTATATGCAAAGCAAATTGTAATCTACAACACTTTGGTTTCCATACAAATTATGGAGACAAAGATGAGAGCAATTACAAGATAATTATGTGGTATAACATGAAGAGGTCCAAACTGTAAATTAGAGCACTAGGGATACCATTGAACTTACAATTACACAAAAATAAATAAAAGATGGGCTAATTATGCATGTCGGAGCCCTATAAATAACAGACCTGGTAAAATATTTGAACGACACATGTCCAAAGTGTAATTTACACCTTTTGGCGTTGTTTAAAATTCCAGAGACAATGAAGCTTACACTAGTTTTGTTTAGTTTTAGTTTCAGAAAAATTGTACAACCGAAGAATTGATGGACAATCTTCCATTGTGTGTCACTTAAAATCACTCAAAAGAGTAACAAACCAAGCCCCGAATGCTACAAAAATTCTGAATCTTTAAACTTGATTTAAGAAAAAAAATAGAACATGACAGTACATATAGTAAACTGTTATTGTAAGTTTTAACTTCTGAAATATTAAACTTGCGGAAGGGTTCAGAAAACAGCAAACTTATGGAAGAAATTACATAGTACTTGTCAGTGTAAATCAAATACATTAGTGCTGTAAATCATATATATTACACATACATCGACATGAAGCTCAGTTTGGGGACGGGAATCAAACCAACCAAGAATTTCCCCACCAAGAGATCAGAAAATTCACAGAAAAGATGCATTGAAAGCGAAAAGTAGGGCAAACCACAGGACAATAACTCTATAAACAGATCCAGAATCTGGAGAAGAAATCCACAAGCAAAGGACTAGAGAAAGATTGGAAATGCCATGGAAGCGTCCGAAGAAATCGCCATGGCATGTAGCGAGAGTGATGCATCTTTGTCAAAAAAATGAAGCATTAATCAAAATGTTGATGCATATATTTTTTTCCTAACCTTTGCTTGAACTGAAACGTGTGAGACTTGTAATTCAAGCACCTACCCTGCACAACACGACTTTCCTATCTCCCTTGACAGGACAATATCTTCTCCCATAGCCAACACTACATCTGATTTTCTTTTTGCTGTGATGCTTCTTGTCTGCATCACTGCCTCCATCTCCTTATGTCTGCAACACAAGGTTCAGAAAAGAAAACATGTCAGTAGGTTAAGTAGCACCATGCATGCCAAGATTCTATAAAACAGGTTTAGATGAGCATGCTCTTACAGAGAGGGCGTTCCAAACCAAGACGAGTTCTCGGAAGTATGCATGGGGGGGGATGGAAGACAAGCAGCTGGACGTACTCGCCGTGTACTGGCATAAGTACAAAGGAGAGCAATGTGTGGGGCGCGACAGATCGACGGAGAGGCAAGAGCAAAGGGGGCGGCAATTTGTAGAGGGGATCTCGTAGGGCTTGGCCAACGATGGGGGAGCGGGGAACGCGGGGAGGCGTTGGATGCGAGCAT
>NW_021220686.1:0-870 GCF_002162155.2 Triticum dicoccoides
GCGCTCCACCACGCGGAATTCGCCACTGCCGCTGCCAGTGAGGCGTGCGACGGGCGCTCCGGACGATGGTGACTGCCCTGCCGCCGCCTTTGCCGCCGCCTTCTTCTTCTTCTCGTCGTCCGACATAGCCGCAGCGGATCAGACACCGCTCGACCACCAAGGCGCAGGATCGAACACCCGAAGCTCTGGTACCAAATGTCGTTGCCGAATCGATCGAGAGGAGAGAGCGAGCGAGAGAGGGATGAACACACGCGAGGAAGAAGACACTGGTGTTTTCTGTGCCGTCGAACTCGACAGCGTTTTTCTGTTATTCCTCTCACTTTTCCTTAGCGATTAGAAGGCTAACTACCTCCCGATCCGCTGCTCTAGATCCGCGTCCGTCGCGCCATCCCACGACTGCGTCACTAGTGCCATACCGATCGGGAGTTTACATCAAAACAGAAAACGGGAAACTGAAGATCGTGCAACAGCACGTCTCGCTACCAAGCTACGTGCATGCGCATGGAGCTGTCCCATCGGACACGCATGCATGCACTTATTCTATGCTGAAACAGGTACGCAGTGGAGCTGAACTTAATTAGGTCCTACAGATCCAAGCCACCAATATCAGATGATGTTCTTGCCAAAGCATTTCAGGTGGAAAAGAATACAATAGACTATCTCCAGGCTCAATTCTGGGAGAACAATCAATACTAAGTCGGACCTTGGTCGATCATGCAGGGAGATCAATGCACAAATGTAGGGCTTGGTTGAGTTTTAGATATGCATCCTAAGCTATAAAACGAATGTAGCATATGTCATTCTAGTATGCATCTGTAACCCGTGAATGTATTTCTGCCTTATGAATAATTGAAAATATGATTTTTTTTT
>NW_021220687.1:0-722 GCF_002162155.2 Triticum dicoccoides
GAAATTCCCCCCCTCTTCCTCCATATATACAGCCCTTAGGGCATCGTTTAGACTTTGGGTTTTGTTTAGATTAAAAGTTCGCCATAGCTGCAACTTCGCGTACTTCGTTTGTGTTCAACGACCAGACAAAGGCGTCACAGAACCCCACCTTGATCAATAAAGCTTTCATCTTATATTCGCAATATCCAGATTGCAATCTTAGTTTCTTGCTTGTTCTTCGTTTGCTCGCAGGAAACAGACCCTCGTGGTCAGGTTGATCGTGCTCCGGCGTGGTCAATAACCTCTCGGAGTTGGTTTAGCGATTGCTAAGGCGCGACGTCCTCGCACGTTCGTAGTCGGATCGTCAAAGTCGACTTCCACGAAAGCGAAATCCACCATCTCATCGAAAGACGGGACACCTTTGCCTCTATCAGGATCGACAGGCATTGGCGCGGACTAACTTTTGTGCAGGTCGACCTTCATCATGGACACCACGTGCATCATCTACTTCCACACGTTCTGCTACACCGGCGCCTCCGTCGGCTGCCACCTCCAACCGTGATACAATAAAGCAGGCACAATCACCACTATCTGCCAAGAGCACACCTTCTGGGCCTGCAAAGAGCTCTTCTTCATCCATGGCATCAACAGGGCAAACACATGATATTATTTGTCGACGTTGCAAGGGTGGAGGTCATTATGCGAGAGAATGCCCATCTAAGCGTGTGATGATTGTTACTGAG
>NW_021220688.1:0-474 GCF_002162155.2 Triticum dicoccoides
AAAAAAAATAGAAAACGCGTTTTTTTCCGTTTCCGAGATGCATGGCCGTGTCTCTCTCGAAAGCAAAACCATGCCTCTCACGGAAGGAAAGAAAACAGAAAACTCATATTTATTTTCCGTTTCCGAGAGTCATGGCCGTGACTCTCGCGAAAGCAAATCGTGCCTCTCGCGGAAGTAAAACCGTGACTCTCGCCAAAAAAAGAAAACATGTTTTTTCGTGCATTTTTTTCGAATTTGTTTTGTTCCAAAGTTAAGGAAGATATGTGGAAAAACAAAACGTCGACGAAAACGCGTGTGAAAAAATAAATAAAAATCTTGTGGGAGCGCCCAGAGCACGACACATGGCAGACGGCCGAGAGCACCTCAAGTGGCGCTGATCATTGTGAGCCCCCCGAAGGAGTGTCCGTTAACTAGTTGCTCTCCGCATGTTCCCCAGCGCGTCACGCGCCATATACGAGGACTCAGTAGAATAAG
>NW_021220689.1:0-1589 GCF_002162155.2 Triticum dicoccoides
GTTTGGCAAGAATGCGGAAGGGTCCAATGTAATGAGGAGCCAATTTGCCTTTGATACCGAAACGATGAGTTTCTTTAACAGAGTAACCCGAAGGTAAGCCTTCTCGTCGACTTCATAAGTCATGAGCTTATGTTTACGATCATATTGGCTCTTTTGACGAGATTGGGCTGTTTTCAATTTCTCACGAATAACGAGAACCTGCTCTTCTGCTTCCTGAATCATATCCTATCCAAAGAGTTGTCTTTCCCCGGTTTCTGACCAATTAAGAGGCGTTCGGCATTTTCATCCATAGAGAACTTCGAAAGGAGCTTTGCCCAAGCTAGCTTGATAACTATTGTTATAAGCGAACTCCGCGAATGGAAGGCATTTCTCCCAATCCATTCTGAATGAGATGACAGAAGCTCGGAGCATATCTTCCAGAATTTGATTTACTCGCTCTACTTGACCACTGGATTGGGGGCGGAAGGCGGTGCTAAAAGAGAGGTGAGTTCCCATAGCATTTTGGAAACTTTCCCAAAATCGAGAGGTGAAGAGACTCCCACGGTCTGAGTTAACTTCCAATGGGACACCATGAAGAGACACTATTCGGGAGATGTATAAATTAGCTAGCTGGCTAGCGGTGATACTCTCACGAACAGGTAGAAAGTGGGCCACCTTGGAAAGACGATCGATTATGACGAAGATGGCATTATTCCTTCTCTTGGTTCTGGGAAACCCAGTAATGAAATCCATACTGATTTTATCCCTTTTCCACTCAGGAATAGCCAAAGGTTGAAGGGTGCCAGCAGGCCCTTGATGCTCTGCTTTAACACGACGATAGACGTCGCAACTAGCAATATACTGAGCAATTTCTCTCTTCATCCTAGTCCACCAAAACCTCTGGCGTAGGTCTTGATACATTTTAGTACTACCGGGATGAACGGTGAGAGGGGATTCATGAGCTTCCTTAAGAATCAACTAACGTAGATGTTGTTTCTTGGGAACCACCAAGCAGTTCTCGAAGAATACAACACCTCGCTCATCCATGGAAAAACATTTAGCAACTCCGCTAGCGATGTTTTCCTTGATCCGAGATATGCCCTTATCATACCGCTGGGCGGTTATGATCTGATCCATATGGTTAGGCTTCGCCACCAGGGTGGATAGGAATCCTCGAGGAACTATGTGAAGGTTAAGCTTACGAAATTCCTCGTGGAGAAGTGGTTGACTTTGTTGTAACATCAGGTTGTTAAATAAGATTTACGACTTAGCGCATCAGCCATGACATTGGCTTTGCCCGGGGTGTAAGTTATTCCTAAGTCGTAATCCGAGATCAACTCGACCCAACGTTTTTGCCTGAGATTAAAATCCGGTTGGGTGAAGATATATTTCAAACTTTGGTGATCGGTGAAGATCTTGCAACAATTACCGAGAAGGTGATGTCGCCAGGTTTTGAGTGCATGGACTACAGCTGCAAGCTCTAGATCATGTGTGGGATAATTTTCCTCATGTGGGTGTAATTGCGGTGAAGCATAGGCAATTACCTGACGATCTTGCATGAGTATGCAACCTAGTCCTTGTCGCGAGGCGTCGCAATAGATAATAATGTC
>NW_021220690.1:0-984 GCF_002162155.2 Triticum dicoccoides
AGCAGATCTTTGGAAGAACATTTGGAACATTTACGTGCTGTTTTTATTGCTCTACGTGATGCACGTTTGTTCGGTAACCTTGGGAAGTGCACCTTTTGCACCGACCGAGTATCTTTTCTTGGCTATGTTGTTACTCCACAGGGAATTGAAGTTGATAAAGCCAAGATTGAAGCTATTGAGAGTTGGCCGCAGCCCAAAACGGTCACACAAGTGAGGAGTTTTCTTGGCCTCGCTGGATTCTATAGGCGTTTTGTGAGAGATTTCAGCACCATTGCTGCACCTCTCAATGAGCTTACAAAGAAAGATGTGCCTTTTCTTTGGGGTACCGCACAGGAAGAAGCCTTCACGGTATTGAAAGATAAGTTGACACATGCTCCTTTACTCCAACTTCCTGATTTTAGTAAGACTTTTGAGCTTGAATGTGATGCTACTAGAATTGGATTAGGAGGTGTGTTATTACAAGATGGCAAACCTGTTGCATACTTTTCTGAAAAATTGAGTGGGCCTAGTCTGAATTATTCTACTTATGATAAAGAATTATATGCTCTTGTTCAGACTTTAGAAACATGGCAACATTATTTATGGCCCAAAGAATTTGTTATACATTTTGATCATGAATCTTTGAAACATATTAAAAGTCAAGCTAAACTGAATCGTAGACATGCTAAATGGGTTGAATTCATTGAGACTTTCCCTTATGTCATTAAACACAAGAAGGGAAAAGAAAATGTTATTGCTGATGCATTGTCTCGTCGCTATACTATGCTTTCACAACTTGACTTCAAAATATTTGGTTTGGAGACCATCAAAGATCAATATGTGCATGATGCTGATTTTAAAGATGTAATGCAGAATTGTAAAGAAGGAAGAATGTGGAACAAGTTTGTTGTTAACGATGGATTTGTGTTTCGTGCTAACAAGCTATGCATTCCAGCTAGCTCCGTTCGTCTTTTGTTGTTGCAGGAGGCGCATGGAGGAGGATTA
>NW_021220691.1:0-387 GCF_002162155.2 Triticum dicoccoides
AAAAAATCAAGTCTATATCTGCTGCCCTAACACGGGCAGTTTGCAATACGACACACTCATATTCTAAGTAAAACACTACAATTCAAAATATGCATGTTTTCATTCCAGTACTTGCATGCTTCAGTTTAGAAAACTTCACACGTTTTTTCAGAACTACACCTCCCCTACTCTAGCTTGTACAAGAAATTTCTAAATTTCTACTGTCAGTCTATCATTCAGTCACAATGAAGAACCCCCAAACCTCACAGTCAATTCCACCAGGCAAAGTTTATCCGTGTTGGCTTTCATCCAGCTAGGCGCCTGTTGATCCATCCTCCTCGTCGATTGAGCCAGCGCTTCATCATCATCGTGAATCACAGCTAACTGCTCGCCACCAATTGCATCTCC
>NW_021220692.1:0-406 GCF_002162155.2 Triticum dicoccoides
CGGTCGTCCGGTCCGGACCGGACGTCCGCTCGTTTGCTTCGGGTGCAGGGGCACCGGTCGTCCGGTCTGGGCCGGACGTCCGCTCGCTGGGGTTCGACTGAGGCTTCAGGCGCCGGACGTCCGGTCCCGGCCAGTCGTCCGGTGGCTTGCACTTTTCCTTCAATCCTCCTTCTCCGTCTTCTCGTCCATCTTCCTCTTCTTCTTGTCCTTGCTCCTTAGCTTCTCCATGGTGCCTGAGTATGCACAAAGTGTCCATATGAGGTAGTAGCCATGCTTCATGTTCATCGAAGTGGAATTGTGAGAGGAGAGATGTCACCTCGGTTTCAAGAGCTCTTGCACGTGATCGAGTCATGGGTCCACTAGGCACTTCATGAGACGATGGTAGGTCCATGGGGATGACCTTGGG
>NW_021220693.1:0-2337 GCF_002162155.2 Triticum dicoccoides
CAAAGAGTTCACTTTCTATCATCATGGTTTCACATCAATAACAAGGCCATTTTACTTTATAAATAACAGGGCTATTGTTTAACAGTGTTAGTTTGTAGCATGTTTTGCCTTTTGACATTTTACTTTTAGTCTATAAATAAAAAGAGTTGTTCTGCTTCCTCCAAGGATGGACCAGTTTGAGTTCTTTTTGGCCTTCAAAGTATGGATTTTGTTCATTTAGACTGCAGTTTACTGGAATCTGGATTCTTTTTAGGCAAAACCTCCAGGCTAGTTTGGTCCTTGTTTAGAAATTTGGCCTCCCAGATACATTGTTTGCTATATATATTGTTGTAGAATATGCTGCTATGGGGAGTAGGGATCATTTGGCTGTGTAGTTGGTGTTGTGGACTGCCAGAAAGGAAATCATGTTTGAGCTTGAATCCACCAAGCGTCCTACTTACCCCTCTGTTTTTTCATGTTTCTGTTTTTGTTGGTCTGCATCGCTGAGCACTGGAGTTGGTGGTTTGCAGTTCCAGCGGGTGCGTGATGTTGTGTTGCTCGGCGCTGACTATTGACTTGTCTCGTATTGAAGCGCTGGCGCTCAGCTCGTCACCATTCAGTCACACTCGACATCTTTCTTTGTGAAGAAGGACGCTGTGATGGACATCATGATGGAGTAGTAGAAGCTGGGCTCATGTCTTTGATTGGATTCACTAGATTAGTTTGTCTTGTTGTTTTTAGAAGGAATTATGATGAAGAGCTTGCTTGCTCTGTTTGATTCCTATTATTGATTTGGTAGGAGCAGTTTGTGAATTCCAAACATCTTGATTAATTCAAATTGGTATTCTTCGGAAGATGCGGGGCAAAATGACGATTTTTTATTTGCGGCATTGGATCTTTGCTCTGTAAATGTAGTTAGTTGCCTTGTTGCTGACTGTAACCTTTGGTCTTTTCATAGACCGGGCATCAATCAATGAAAAGATGCCATTTATTTCATGTAAAGAAAGAAAACTATTATTGGACCGAAGGAGAATCGTCTTACTTTGAAGCTGCCGATCGAATATGTTGCTTGGAGCTATGGAATTTGTAGTCCCTCGTTGGATTTACCATGTATCTCTGTTGAACTAGCTGAAGCATGCTTGCTTCATGTCATGCTGCTAAATTGTGCAAAATAAATTTGGTCTGGTCTGGCGAGACATTGTTTCACCATTGGAATCTAGTCAATTACTGGAAAATCTGTTGGAACTAGTTGTTTTAGTCAGATGTCTATCAAGGTTTGCTTTGTTGTTTTAGTTAGCGGATACTCCCTCCGTCCAAAAATACTTGTCATCAAAATAGATAAAAAGAGATGTATCTAGAACTAAAATACGTCTAGATACATCCCCTTTTGTCATTTTAATGACAAGTATTTCCGGACGGAGGGAGTATCTATCTAAGAAAGAAACTTGATCCTAATCCAAAGAAGCAAGTGAAAAATCTGTTGGAATGAATTTATTCTAGTGAAATCAAAGTTTGCTTTGTTGTTTTAATTAGCTGACATGCCACCATCTATTGAGAGAAAGAAGGAAAGTTGAGATCGTAATCCAATGAAGCTGACACGTTCATCTACCAAAACAAGCAAGCAACCTGATACAATCCAAAAATCTATCTGTAGATTTTAACCTAAGTCATGAAACTTGGGGAGGCTTTTAATCTAGTAATGAAAGTGTAGTCAGCATAGTCAAAAAAAAAACTTTACATGGTTAAAAAGAGAAAAAACTGTAGTCAGTCTGAAGATAGGTACCAACTCAAGTAATTAACCTGATACTACAATATAAGCATCATGCAGTTCAAGTCCATGCTAGATCATATCTATCTTGTGCATTGTGGAGTCCTGATACGTACCGTCACCATCCCCATTAGGTGGACCGGCCGCTCCAATTCCCCAACGGACTTGACTCAATCCAACGAGAATTAAGGAGTGCGTATCTATAGTCTCTCTCTCGTCTTCGAACAACGTCCTCCTTAATTATCTCTCGCCTTTCTCCTCGTTTCCACGCACTCCCATAAACTAATGTGTCCTCCTTTAATGGCTCCATCTCATCCACGGGTGGGCGATCCACTCGGCTCCAATCCATCGGCCACGGCCTCCTCTGGCGCGCCTCACGCGGATCCCTCTCCCATCCAACGACTCCCCTCGTCCCCCGCTCGTTCCTCTATCCCTATTTATGGCCTTGCGCCCCAATCTCGCCCCTCCTTGCTCCTTAACGCCTCGCATCATCTCCAACAAGTACGTCGAGCGGCCAGCAACCACAGGCGGTTCCGGTGATGGAGTGCTCGGCCAGCATGACACCAGGAGACGATCCGCCGGGCTCGCAG
>NW_021220694.1:0-3609 GCF_002162155.2 Triticum dicoccoides
CCCCCCACCACTGCAGCTCCCCCACGCCGCCGCCCCCACGGCCCCGCGCCCCGAGCCGGAGGAGGAGGACCAGGAGGAGGACGAGGAAGGGGAGGAGACGACGACCGCCTCTAGGGATCCGCCGTGGTCTTGTGCCGGCCCCGAGCCCTAGGGATCCGGCACGACCGCGGCTTCTTCCGGGTCCAAGGCGGCCGGCCGGCGCCGTGTACGCCCTTGACTGCAGGTGAGCTCCTCCCTCCACTTCCTTCTTCTTCTTCTTCCTCTTGCCCTCAACCTCTGCTCTGAGTCTCGACCGCTGTGCAGGGCCCGTCCATCTCTGGCGAGCCCACCACACCGTTTGACAGGAAGCACCACCGTCGTCGCCGATCCACTCCACCGGCAGCCACCATCCTCGCGCGCTTCCTCCTCAAGCAGGCCTCCCCGCAAGCGTCACCGAGCACCAAGCCGCGGGTCTGTCCCCTCCACACGCCCCTGAAGCAGCAAACCCTCGGCCCTCCTCTCCAGCAAGCAGATCTGCATCCTCAACATCTTTTCCCTGGACATACCTGCCTCTTGTAATTCAAGTGACAGCCTGACAGGTGACATTTTGTTGCAATTTCTGTGTTTTTTTGTTCTGAATGTGCAGCTACGCAATGTGTAGAAGTGGTACAGGCCTGTAGTTAGAACAAATCATCAATTTTTAAATGCTTTGATCTAATAACAACGAAAAAAACATGAGCTAGTCATGTTTGAAGGTTCTTTGGTTACTAGCAACTAGCATTGCTAGATGAGTTCTTCTGCTATCTTGTGATAATTGTAGTAGATTATAGCTTGCTTCAGTTTGTCATCATAAGTTGGTTAATTCGATATGCAGTTAACTTGATCATAGTTAGTTTACCGAATTTTTTAACAAAAAGGAGATCCAGCATGCACAGTTTCCTTCACTATATACTAATCTTTGTATGCCCGGGCACATTGATGCATCAGCCCTGTAAGAAGCTTCAGGGAAACAGAGGTTGGTTGTGGCAATTGTCACATTAGCCTTGCGCTCTCCGACCAAATGTAAGATATGCAACAAATAAAGGACAAATACCTAACAGTTTCTAGAGCTAGCGAAGAGATTAAAATCTCTGTGAGATATTCATAGCCATGAAGCCTAGTAGCCTGTAGTTCACTAAACTTATAGCCCAAGATCCAATTTACATGTTATACTCTTTAGCAACATTGCTTGCTAGAACTACTGTCACATGTGCACTTGGCAGGTAACACTAACTAAACCGAGCGTGCAAAAAGGATCACATGTTTTAGAGCAGTATCTGCTACTACAACCTGAGGGTTTTCTTAGCTAAATTAGGCTATATTCGTTTTGTGTCAGCTCCTTGCTGTCCATGTTAACTTCTTTTCATGGTACCCATAGATTTGACTTTCAGTGTTGGTGATTCTGCAGTTGCTGTAGACTACTATAGTGATGAGTGTCTAGCTTTTGTAATCTACACTTCTCGCATAAGGATTTGCATGTGCCTTTGTACCATGAGTAATTTTGGGACTTGGGAATTGGTTCTTTCTTACTATAGTCTTGCTGCTATAGTATGGCTCTGTTCTTGGTGGAGGTTTCATTACTTGTTTTGTGTGGCTTAGGTTATATTTCAGTGGAATTTGTGTGATATGTTTGGCTGGACTATGCTCTTTTCATAGTTATAGTGTTGTCACTTTACAGCTTGCATGCTTGCCATACTAGACCATCAGTGTTCCGCTGTTATGATAAATTGTTCAATTCTTTGTATGGTTCTATCTTTTTTCTATGATGGCAAGGGACACTGGTTGCTTATGCACTGAGTTGGGTTTTATGCGTCAAACAATCCATTTTGACAAGGCTCATTGATGGGTACTTTTTTTATTGGGTGCATTTATTTATATTATATCATATTTCTTCTATATCTGATCCACCATTGCTTGTACTAGTTTGTCAAGAATACATGTCTGTATAGCACAGAGAGCACCACAAGTTAAACACCTCAATCTATTAGTATTTGTCTGCATTTTCTCACATTCTTCTTGTATCTGATCCAGTATTGCTTGTAGCGGTTTGTCCAAAATGTTGAATGATACTGCCTAGAGATGCATATATTGTTTCACCTCTTCAATGGCCAACGTATTTTCCATGTTGTGATGGAGGCCTTTTTTTTAACACTGGGCTTTGCCACCTGTTGTTTGTCTTGTAAATATTGGACAGAGATTTAAGCAAGTAGCACATTGCCTTGTCCACCTGGGATAATGATTTTGCAGGTACCCTGAGAGGCCCTTGAGTTTGCTGGAATGTCGATTAACATCCGTTCCGGCAAATTCGGGTACTCCATATGTCCTATTTTCAGCAAAGGTCATGCTGAAATTTTCCGTGAATTTTACCATGACTTTGCTAAAAATAGGACATATGGGGTACTTGCGACTAATGCCTGTTATCATGCATGTTTTATGATCTGTTGCAAGGGTACTAATTGGTCTCTTCTGCTGTTTATCAGAGATGGTGGGAAGCAGCCACCGCCGCTCTGTGACACCGCAGTACGAGTTGGATGCTTCCGAGTTCTTCACTATCATACTTGAGACTTCAGTATCATCCATGACGCAGGTATATAAAACGAGAGATCTCCCCTTCATCCATCTCATTATGATATCTGTTGTTTGCTACATCACTCATTGTCCCAAACTGCAGAGGCTGCCTGACAGTTTTATGAACATGCTGATGGCTGAAGATCCGCCAAATAATGTGAAGCTGCGATAGGCCGGCAGCGGGTTTCGCAGGCAGTGGGATGTGGAGTTGGTGATCAAGGAGGGCCACATGTACTTGTCTCGTGGGTGGGAGAAGTTCTACCATGCCTACGACCTGCGGCTGGGGTACTTCCTTCTCTTCAGGTACGACGACGACGCCACCATGCTCATCGTGAAGGTGTTCAACGCGACTATGTGTCGCATGCGCTACGCTGACGATGATGATACTGGTACATTCTGCCTCTTCTTATTCCTCTACATTTGGCTTTGTCTCACATCGATTGTTAACGATCATTGTTGCATTTGGACAGGTAATGGGAGCAGCAGCAGCGACATTGGCTACAGCCAAAGCAGCAACCACTATGGCTGTAGTGAAAGCAGCAACGATTCTGGCTATAGCGAAAGCAGCAACAATTCTGGCAGCAGCATAGACAACAAGAAGGATGATCAGGACTGGAGTGCGGGAGAAGAGGAGCAGAGTGGGGATGAGGAGCTATAGGATGACGATGGGCATCAGGCTGAGGATGACCTAGCGCTGGTGGTGGCTGACCAAGGGCAAGAGATGGTGGTGGCTGACCATGGGTGTCGGTGTCAAAACCGGCGGATCTCGGGTAGGGGGTCCCTAACTGTGCGTCTAGGCGGATGGTAACAGGAGACAAGGGACACAATGTTTTACCCAGGTTCAGGCCCTCTTGATGGAGGTAAAACCCTACGTCCTGCTTGATTAATATTGATGATGTGTGTTACAAGAGTAGATCTACCACGAGATCAAGGAGGCTAAACCCTAGAAGCTAGCCTATGGTATGATTGTTGTTCGTCCTACGGACTAAAGCCATCCGGTTTATATAGACACCGGAGAGGGCT
>NW_021220695.1:0-559 GCF_002162155.2 Triticum dicoccoides
CTCTCGCGTCATGATCATCGCATAACCTGTACCTGCAACTGTTGTTGTAGTAATCTGTGAGCCACGAGGACTCAGCAATCCCATTACCATGGGTATCAAGACTAGCAAAGCTTAATGGGAAAGGAAGGGGTAAAGTGGTGAGGTTGCAGCAGCGACTAAGCAAGTATGGTGGCTAGCATACGCAAATAAGAGCGAGAAGAGAAGCAAAGGAATGGTCGTGAAGCTAGCAATGATCAAGAGGTGATCCTGAACTCCTACTTATGTCAAACATAACACAGAAACCGTGTTCACTTCCCGGACTCCGCCGAGAAGAGACCATCACAGCTACACACGCGGTTGATGCGTTTTAATTCGGATCTGGTGTCAAGTTATCTACAACCGGACATTAACAAATTCCCATCTGCCACATAACCGCGGGCACGGCTTTCGAAAGATAATACCCTGCAGGGGTGTCCCAACTTAGCCCATGATAAGCTTTCGCGATCAACGAAGGATATTCCTTCTCCCAGGAAGACCCGATCAGTCTCGGAATCCCGGTTTACAAGACATTTTGACAATG
>NW_021220696.1:0-928 GCF_002162155.2 Triticum dicoccoides
CTCCCAGAAAACGAAAGACCGGGATTTTGACTTTTCATATTTCGGATGGTTCCGCAATACATGCACACACACGTGTGCAAGCGCGGAAAACTCTGACACCCCAAAAGGTCATCTAGTCCCTCAAACAGGCCCCGCGAGCTTGTTGGTCGAAAAAGCGTGCAGAATTCGATAGAAACCGACAAGGGATCGTACTTGCATTCTGTGGTGGTGTTTACTTCCCGGGGCCATCCTAGTCAACGTGGAGGCACATCTTCTCACTGGAGTGGTGGCCTGGCGGATGCCCTAGTGAGATAAACGTATTTTCTCCCGCCTGATAGTTTCCCACCCGAAATTTGCCCTCCCAATTTTGTTTTCGCGGGCGGAGGTGAAGGTGAAGCTTAGCCGCGCCACCGTTGTTATCGTTGTTATCCTCAAGCTCCATCCTCGTCTCCACCGTTGTGCGGCTTGGCTTTCCATGTGCCTCCAGTGGTTGCTTCTTCCTAGAATCCAACATAGATAAGCCACTGGACATAATTTTGTGTGACACAGTATTGGATACAGGCATGTTTTTCATCTTTATTACACAGGGGGTGGGGGCCTAATGTTTGGGCCATGAGTGCTCTAGCTTAGTAGTTCAAGTCCAGACCAAGAAAAGAAGTATATACAGAGAGCGACGTCGGACACTCTTGATTTAACATGTGTCAAGCAGGACTCAATATCTTAGCAAAGAGGATCAAACACATAGTGAAAGTGATCAAATACAAATGTTTGTTAGCCAAACCTCATGATGATATATCATATAGCATGCGATAATATATCCAAACCTCAATATCGTAGTAAAATAGCAGCTCCGCCTCGAACTACATAAAACCTCGACACAGAAAAATAGTTTTTATTTACCACGAGATCCGCATGTAAGCTAATTGACAGGTTCAACCGTTTTTTTTTT
>NW_021220697.1:0-2626 GCF_002162155.2 Triticum dicoccoides
TGGACCTAAGCCTGAGACTGAGTGCTTCTACTGCAAGCAAACTGGTCACTGGAAGCGGAACTGCCCCAAGTATTTGGCGGATAAGAAGGATGGCAAGGTGAACAAAGGTATATGTGATATACATGTTATTGATGTGTACCTTACCAGAGCTCGCAGTAGCACCTGGGTATTTGATACTGGTTCTGTTGCTAATATTTGCAACTCGAAATAGGGACTACGGATTAAGAGAAGACTGGCTAAGGACAAGGTGACGATGCACGTGGGAAATGGTCCCAAAGTCGATGTGATCGCCGTCGGCACGCTACCTCTACATCTACCTTCGGGATTAGTTTTAGACCTAAATAATTGTTATTTGGTGCCAGGATTGAGCATGAAAATTATATCTGGATCTTGTTTGATGCAAGACGGCTATTCATTTAAATCCGAGAATAATGGTTGTTCTATTTATATGAGTAATATCTTTTATGGTCATGCACCCTTAAAGAGTGGTCTATTTTTGTTGAATCTCGATAGTAGTGATACACATATTCATAATGTTGAAGCTAAAAGATGCAGAGTTGATAATGATAGTGCTACTTATTTGTGGCACTACCGTTTGGGTCATATTGGTGTAAAGCGCATGAAGAAACTCCGTACTGATGGACTTTTGGAATCAATTGATTATGAATCACTTGGTACTTGCGAACCATGCCTTATCGGCACGATGACTACAACACCGTTCTATGGAACAATGGAGCGAGTGATGACCCACAAGTGTAGGGGATTTATCGTAGTCCTTTCGATAAGTAAGATTGTCTACCCCAACGAGGAGCAGAAGGAAATGATAAGCGGTTTTCAGTAAGGTTTTCTCTGCAAGCACTAAAATTGTAGGTGATAGATAGTTTTGTGATAAGATAAATTGTAATGAGTAACAAGTAAATAAAGTAAATAAAGTGCAACAAGGTGGCCCAATCCTTTATGTAGCAAAGGACAAGCCTGGACAATTTCTTATAATGAGAAAGGCGCTCCCGAGGACACATGTGAATTATCGTCAAGCTAGTTTTCATCACGCTCATATGATTCGTGTTCGGTACTTTGATAATTTGATATGTGGGTGGACCGGTGCTTGGGTACTACCCTTACTTGGACAAGCATCCCACTTATGATTAACCCCTATTGCAAGCGTCCGCAACTACAAAAGAAGTATTAAGGTAAACCTAACCATAGCATTAAACGTATGGATCCAAATCAGCCCCTAACGAAGCAACGCATAAACTAGGGTTTAAGCTTCTGTCATTCTAGCAACCCATCATCTACTTATTACTTCCCTATGCCTTCCTCTAGGCCCAAATAATGGTGAAGTGTCATGTAGTCGACGTTCACATAACACCACTAGAGGAAAAGACAACATACATCTCATCAAAATATCGAACGAATACCAAATTCACATGACTACTAATAGCAAGACTTCACCCATGTCCTCAGGAACAAACGTAACTACTCACAAAGCATATTGATGCTCATAATCAGAGGAGTAATAATATGCATTAAGGATCTGAACATATGATCTTCCACCAAGTAAACCAATTAGCATCAACTACAAGGAGTAATCAACACTACTAGCAACCCACAGGTACCAATTTGTGGTTTTGATACAAGATTGGATACAAGAGATGAACTAGGGTTTTGAGAGGAGATGGTGCTGGTGAAGATGTTGATGGAGATTGACCCCCTCTCGATGAGAGGACCGTTGGTGATGATTTCCCCCTCCCGGAGGGAAGTGTCCCCGGCAGAACAGCTCCGCCGGAGCCCTAGATCGGTTCCGCCTCGTGGCGGCGGAGTTTTGTCCCGTAAGCTTGCCCATGATTTTTTCTAGGGTAAAAGCCTTCATATAGCAGAAGATGGACACCGGGGGGCCACCAGGAGGCCCAGGAGATAGGGGGGCACGCCTAGTAGGGGTGGGCGCGCCCCCACCCTCCTGGCTAGGGTGTGGGCCCCCTGATGTATTTCTTCCGCTCAATAATTCTTATTAATTCCAAAAACATGTTTCGTGGAGTTTCAGGATTTTTGGAGCAGTGCAGAATAGGTTTCCAATGTTTGCTCCTTTTCCAGCCAGAATTCCAGCTGCCCGCATTCCCCCTCTTCATGGTAAACCTTGTAAAATAAGAGAGAATAGCTATAAGTATTGAGATATAATGTGTAATAACAGCCCATAATGCAATAAATATTGATATAAAAGCATGATGCAAAATGGACGTATCAACTCCCCCAAGCTTAGACCCCGCTTGTCCTCAAGTGGAAGCCGATATCGAAAAATATGTCCACATGTTTAGAGATAGAGGTGTTGATAAAAATAAAATACGGACATGAGGGCATCATGATCATTCTTGTAACAACAACATATATAGATTTTATCATATAATTTCTTATACTCAAGTAACAATCAATTCACAATGTCAAGTATGGTTCAAAAACTTTATTGAGAACTAACAAACTATAATCTCAGTCATTGAAGCAATTGCAATTTATCGTAACATCAGAAAGAGTCAACAATAGAGCCTTTCAGCAAATCCACATACTCAACTATCATGTAGTCTTCTACAATTGCTAACACTCACGCAATACTTGTGGTTATGGAGTTTCAGCC
>NW_021220698.1:0-404 GCF_002162155.2 Triticum dicoccoides
TGGGAGTAGCAACTTGCTTGATGTTCTTCTTGAAGTTCCCCTTCTTCCCCTTGCCCTTTTTTCTTGAAACTAGTGATTTTATTAACCATCAACACTTGATGTTATTTCTTGATTTCTACCTTTACCGATTTCAGCATCGCGAAGAGTTCGGGTATTATCTTCTCCATCCCTTGCATATTATATTTCATCACAAATTTCTAGTAGCTTTGTGATGGTTTCTAGGGAAATTTGTCAATCACTGTCTTATCTGGAATACTAACTCCCACTTGATTCAAGCGATTGGAGCACTCAGACATTTTGAGCACATGCTTACTGGTTAAGCTATTCTTCACCATCTTGCAGGCAAAGTACTTGTCAAAGTTCTCATAACTCTTGTCATGGGCGTGAGCCTGAAATTACAATTT
>NW_021220699.1:0-386 GCF_002162155.2 Triticum dicoccoides
GATTACATCTTCGTGGAGCCTCTCGACAAAATTTGTCGTGGTCGTCAAACAACATTTTGATTCCTTCCAGAATATCAACCAAATGGATGATGACAAGTAACCATCCTTGTCCCTCGATGATTTGTGTTATCACCGACAACATTATTGCTTTCCCTCCAACACAAACTTGTTCGTGTTTGGTGTTATACCTAGAGACCCGTGCTATCCAGCAATTATTCTTCGATACCTTGGAGTATTACCATCTTTTATGTCAAGAATGTCGTGAGAATTTCACCACCTCCTAAGAAATCTTGATACAGGTAATACTTATCACCATCACCTTTCTTTCTTGGTCCCCGTGTTGGGTCTAACCGGGATACCAACAGGTGAACGGTGCTGATTGGATT
>NW_021220700.1:0-1738 GCF_002162155.2 Triticum dicoccoides
CCGGTTCACCGGAGTCCTGCTAGCCCAGTGCTACAGCCTGGATTCACTCGCTGATGACCGACACGTTCGATGCTGGGTCATGAATGCCTGTCCCTGTAAGTCTGTGCCACTTTGGGTTTACGACTAGCCATGTCAGCCCGGGCTCCTTATCATATGGATGCTAGCGACACCGTCATATACGTGTGCCAAAAGGCGCAAACGGTCCCGGGCTAAGGTAAGGCGACACCCGTGGGAATACCGTGCGTGAGGCCGCAAAGTGATATGAGGTGTTACATGCTAGATCGATGTGGCATTGAGTCGGGGTCCTGACAGCGTTGGTATCAGAGCTTGACTGCCTGTAGGATTACCAAGCCAAACTGGTCAAAGTTGAGTCTAGATATTCTTTAGTTATGTAAGGGAATTGATTGTGGGATGGAACGTAAGGCTCTTTTTACTCCTTATACCTCATGGCCTTCTGAGCTGAGTCATCATCTTCTCTTCTACGGGGATTAAGAACTAGGCTATCTCTTCTTTCTATTAGGATCACGTGTTACTAATCAGTAGACTTATAAGTTTGTTGGATTTAAGCCTCAGTTCAGTTTCTACCTCTGTATGTTAATTATTGATCTCGAAACCTTGATATCGTGCTTCTGAGTGGTTATGCCACCATTTTGTGAATGTCTCAAATCTTTTCTGAGCATTTACAGCCGTTATGCTGTCCGAGTCATCCCAGGTTTCTAAAGAGTCTGATGCATTTGCAAAATCCTTTTTCTCCGGTTTCAATGTCTGTTAGGCCAGGTTAATCACACAAATTGTTGAGCTGAGGTACTCTACTGCCTCAACCTTTATGTTGGAGTTATTATTATGACCCTAGGTGTCTCAGGGGATCATCTAGTGGTCTAGCCGTGAATTGTGTCCTAGTGTGATGATTCTGGCCATCATTCTCGAAAGCATCCTGTGATGCCACTTAGTAGTAGGTATTCTACTCCTTGGGCTTTGAACCCGAGATTCACTCTACTTACCTCATGTTGATAGTGTTTGCTAGTTCCTTTAGGATATTAGTAACTTTGCGATAGTCCTCGAGGTTCGTGGTATTCCCTTCTTTCGAATACTATGAACCGCTTATGGCAGATGTTTATTGGATCAAAAGATCACAATTAGAGTACTCTTGAGGAGTTCTCCATTCATAAATCGTGACTCTGCTAGTTCTACCTTTCTGCATGGGTTATCCGGAAGAAATATGTTGAACTTCGTTCGACATGCTAATCCATGCATCCACAACTCAGAAAATCATATGTTCTTTTGAGTTGTCCCATCTGTTGGAAATATGCCCTAGAGGCAATAATAAAAGTATTATTATATTTCATTGTTCATGATAATTGTCTTTTATTCATGCTATAACTGTATTATCCGGAAATCGTAATACACGTGTGAATACTTAGACCACACAATGTCCCTGGTAAGCCTCTAGTTGACCAGCTCGTTGTGATCAACAGATAGTCATGGTTTCCTGACTATGGACATTGGATGTCATTGATAACGGGATCACATCATTAGGAGAATGATGTGATGGACAAGACCCAATCCTAAGCATAGCATAAAAGATCGTGTAGTTCGTTTTGCTAGAGCTTTGCAAGTGTCAAGTATCTCTTCCTTCGACCATGAGATCGTGTAACTCCCGGATACCATAAGAGTGCCTTGGGTATACCAAACGTCACAACGTAACTGGGTGACTATAAAGGTGCATTACAGGTATCTC
>NW_021220701.1:0-1932 GCF_002162155.2 Triticum dicoccoides
AATTGAAGAGAAAGTTGGGTTGTTTTATTCAAGGCATGAATTTTTTTACGTGTCAAGACATCGGCCTTCTTTGCATATTTGCAATGCTTCGTCCGTAATACTCCCTCCGTTCCTAAATATAAGTCTTTTTAAAAATTGCAATATGGACTACATACAGAGCAAAATGAGTGAAAAAATCTACACTCTAAACTATGTCTATATACATCCGTATATTTGCTTTACTCACTGGTATTCTTTTCATGAGCTCTGGCTATTAAGTATCATTCTAACTTGACAGCCATTTCATTGTCATGAAAAGGTTTCTCCTTTTGCCTTTACATGATGTCGGTTGTTGTTACTTCGTAAACTAGCAGCAAGAAAAGACCAAAAGTTTACTTGTTTAAGCAAGTTAGTTTGGTTTTACTTCTTCTTGGATGTTATCCTGTTTTTGTACCATACATGCTTGATAAAAATTTGGATTCAAATCAGATCAGTATGAACGAGAGGACTACCTAGTTATGAGTATTGGGTTCTTGAACTCAATTGGCGTCAATCCTGGTAAGCTACTGCAGTTGTAGCTCACCTGGTTCGATGACATATGGGCTCTATGTAAAGAGCCAACACAAGAAGACCGATGATGTTAAAGTTAGCTAACTTAGGGTGGCAAGTTTTGGTGGCCACATTCCCTAGTTATGTCATCTTTCAGAACGGATTTGTTTTACACACACATCTAATATCAGGGTGTTGTATGCTCAGTGCGGTGCTCTATCCAGAGTTTTGTTTGCTCTATCCAGAGTTGGAAGATTAGCTTGCTGGAAACTTATCCAAGCTAATCCTTTTAAGATTTAGATGTATCTCAGATTTATGAGTAACAATTTCAGTTTAGTTGTTGGATGTATAAAAATTATTTCTCTGTCAGTGTTTCATGCATAATGTACTCACATTACTATTCAAAATAAAAATTTGAATCATGCATAATAATTGATCCTTCCCACTACCTCCTGTGCTAGTTGCCTTCAAGTGACGAATTGATGGAGCTTAAGCTGGCCTTCAACGCCACGGCTGGGCAGAGGTTGGGCAGCTGGCCTGCTGACACCAATGCCTAATCTTTTTTGGTGAGTTCTTGGTCTGCCCTTATCCTCTCCCTCTGCCATGAGATGGTATCCAGCCATCGAGCCGTGTCTGATTCTGGTATTGGCATCGAGGCAAAGGATGGTGATGGTCTGTTGTAATAACCAGTTTTACCATTTAGTGGGTTTATTCCTCAAGTGCTAATTATGCCATGGTTTTGTGCCGCATTTCGTGTATAAACCTTAGCTTTAACTCAATTTCTTCATGTTATGTTGGTTCCACCTGAGTGCCCAATGATGCTTTTTGTTTAGGCTCCATAAGGGTTAACAACTCCTGTAAGGTATAAAGTACATGAAATCCAGCATGTGATGGAATTTGGACATAATTCATCCCTGTCGTACTGCTATATTTTGGTTTATGCATATTGTTTTGGCTGGCTCTCGTATAGTAGGTAGTTTGATTTCCCAGACCTTCTTTTTCTGAGGTTTATACCCTAAAGTTTCTACCACTACAAGTAGGAAGTAACATATATTCCGAGGGTTGGATTTCTTGTGTTAACTAGGTGATTGCTTTGATTTTGTAGAGCTGTTCGATGCCCCAAAAGAGAATTTTTTTTGTCCTTGATCTAAACTTTCATGTTTTAGTAGTTCACTACTGGAATCCATGCTTTGTTTTTTGTCACTATTGGGTTGCATATCATGCCCGTTTGTCTCTGGCCTGCTCGCTTGCTCGCTGTTCATTGTCTCATTTGTCTCTGGCTATGGAAGACCTCATTTCTGGAGTGTTTTTCCTATATATACTTTAGCTTTAACTCAATTTCGTCCTTTCGTGTCGGTTTGAACTTTGAGCGTCGAACATGATGTTTTTGTTTAGACTCCATAG
>NW_021220702.1:0-696 GCF_002162155.2 Triticum dicoccoides
TCCACTGGCCTTTCCTTCGGGAAGTGCTGCTGCGTAAGGGCTTTGATGACCGCTGGGTGACCCGTGTGATGCAATTAGTTTCTTGTGGGCGGACTGCAGTGAACATCAACGGCGAGATTGGGCCATACTTCCCCACCCTCTGTGGGGTCCGTTAGGGAGACCCTTTCTCGCCGTTCCTGTTCAACATGGTGGTCGATGCCCTGGCCGCCATCCTGGATAAGGCTAAGGGTGCTGGCCATATCCACGGCATTGTCCCCCACCTAGTTGGAGGGGGAGGGGTTTCCCTCCTGCAATACGCGGACGACACCATAATAATGGTGGAAGGTTCAACTCGGGACGTGGCTAACCTGAAGTTCCTCCTCCTGTGCTTCCAGCAGTTGTCGGGCCTAACGATTAACTTCGATAAGAGCGAGGTGATGGTCCTTGGCTACCCTCCGGTGGAGGCTCAGGCTATTGCTGACCGCCTGAACTGTCGGCTGGGGTCTTTCCCCACGACCTACCTGGGGATCCCCGTTAGTGATCCGCGCCTCACCGTGGCGGACCTCCGCCCTACGGTGACCCATATGCAACACCGCGTCGAACCTTGGAAAGGGCGTTGGCTATCGAAGGCGGCGCGTGTGATCCTCATCAACTCCTCACTCGCCAGCCTCCTTTGGTTCCTCATGAGCTTTTATAGCCTCCATGAAACGCTACACA
>NW_021220703.1:0-2080 GCF_002162155.2 Triticum dicoccoides
TTACAGGTCACCGTATTTTGGATCATTTCTTAATCATGATTTGAACTAATAAAATCTAAGCTATACATTAAAAAATAATATCATTGGAAACTACATTCAAATATGAATCCAACAATATTATTTGATTTGTTGTGACATGCATTGACAATTTGCTAGTCAAATATGTGATTAAATTTTGACTTAAAATATGGGAGGGACTAATAAACCCTACTCCAAAGTCGAAAGTATTTTTTTGCGCCTACTCAAAAGTTGGCGATACTTATTTTCACAACCGTCTATAGGTGAGCAATAAAGGTGCAATAAAGACCGTCCCATCCCCTGTATCAGCCAAAGATTGAATTATATTATAATGGCATCTATGCAGCTCAACTACCGCGTGCCAAGCCCATGCGTGAGTAAATACGGCAGGCGCAGCTCAATCCATCAAGCCATGGCAGACTTGCTCCTCCTAACCCTGCTTCCCTTGGCTCTCCTCTTCCTCCTCCTCCACCATGCATCGCCAATCAAAGCCCTTCTCACGAGGGCCAAGTCGGTTCTGGCACCGGAGCTCTCCACGGTGTGGAAGCCACAGCCAGCTAGCATCTTCGTCACGGACCCCGAGACGGCGCACAGCCTTCTCGTGCGTGGCAGCGCCGCTGGCTCCTTCTCCAACCGCCCACCGTCCATTTCTCCCAGCGCCATCCTCTCGCGCCGTCAATACCAGAACATCACCTCCGCTCCCTACGGTGAGCACTGGCGCGCCATTCGTCACAACCTCACATCGGAGGTCCTCCACCCAACGCAGCTCCACCGGCACGCGTCAGCGCGCCGCCGTGCACTACATGGACTCGTCGTGGACCTCGCCGAGCAGAGGAAAGACGGCGTGGTTCACGCGGCGGAGAGCATCCGCTACGCTATGTTTGGCCTGGTGGCCAACATGTGTTTCGGCGACGACATCGACAATAACCGCGTCCGTGCCATGGCCGACGCTCAGAGTGACCTCGTCAAGTCCCTATCTACGGCGCGCGTGTTCGCGCACGCCATGCTCCCCGCACTGACCAGGCTCATTTATCGTAATCGGTGGAAGAAGCTAGCCGCCCTGCGACAGCAGCAGGAGCAGACGTACCTACCACTCATCGACTCCCGTCGCGGCCGGCACCGGCGACCCAGCGAGACGCCGGTGTATGTGGACACGCTCATCGATCTCAAGGTGCCGGACGACCACAGTCAGGACCCAAGGCGGCATCGAAGAAGGCTGTCCGATGGTGAACTCGTCGGCATGTGCTCCTAGTTCCTTGGTGCTGGAACTGAAACGACAGCATCAGCGCTGCAGTGGATCATGGCCAACTTGGTGAAGCGTCCCGACATACAGGAGGCCGTCCGGAAGGAGATCAATGCCGTCGTGGGTGCGGACGCCGATGAAGTCAGCGAGGTTGTTCTTGGGAAGCTGGAGTACCTGCACGCTGTCATCATGGAGGCACTCCGGCTGCATCCGCCGACGTCTTTTGCGTTCAGGCAGGTGATGGAAGAGGATCATGTGGTTCACAATGGCCAGCGTATTCCAGTGGGCACAAAAGTGTACTTCCCACTGGCTGCTATAGCACGAGACAGGATAGCGTGGGATAACCCTGACGAGTTCAAGCCACAACGGTTCCTGTCCTGCAAGGATGCATCCCAAGGAACCGACGGCACGATCAAAATGATGCCTTTCGGCGGTGGTCGGAGGATGTGCCCTGGTAGGGGTGTCGCAATGCTGCACTTAAGCTACTTCACCGCCAACCTTGTGAGGGAGTTCCGGTGGAGGGAGGGAGAAGGTGAGCTTGCTGTCGATCTCCAGCCGCATGTTGAGATCTTCACTGTCATGAAGCGGCCATTGCGTGCTCACCTAGAGCTTGAAAGGACAGAGATCAAAACTAGTTAATTAGCTGGGCTGATCAAGGTTTCTTGGTTGTACTGTGTTTGCTAAATGCTAATAACGAACCATATGAATGTTTTTTGAGCGTCAGTTGATTCCTCCCCCGTACGCACGCTAAGTGTCGAGCGAAGACGAAGCGTGGCCTGCGAGGACTTGCCAAGAATGAATCGGAGCAGGCAACAAAGC
>NW_021220704.1:0-1383 GCF_002162155.2 Triticum dicoccoides
GAGGCCGGCGGCCGGCTTCATCTAGTCCCGCAGAACATGATCCATACCCAACCACCTTGCCATCGAACGAGATGCATGGCCAGATCTAAGCTGCAGCCATGGCGGAGAGGTGATATGTAGAGGACGCAACAACCAATTGGGGTGTGGGAAAGAGGTTGCCTATAACCTTGTGGCATAGGCACCCGCATGGAGAACAGGGAGGTGGGATGGCGCCGAATCTTCACCGGCGGCGGCCGCGGGGAGGGCAGTGCGCCTCCTCTCATGTTCTTCGTTGAAAAGGTGGTGCGAGATCGCGAGGGAATCGGGGTGGAGGAAGGGAGGGGCCGCGACATGCGGCTAGATCCTGCCGGCGAGGAGGGAGGGAGGGGCCGCGACAAGCGGCTAGATCCTGCCGGCGAGGATTAAAACCCTAGCGGCGGCGAGGAATAAACCCTAGCGAACGGGATAAAAATCAAACCGAAAATAGCCCTCACATTCGTACCGAGAATACCCTCGAAATATTTGGGAGGGAAAATCTGATCAGTTCGAAATATTTTTTCTCCTGAAAATGCCCCTCGGGTCTGATATAATACACGTGACATCAGCGTATTGCATCGGATCTGGACCATCGAATTCACTCCGACGGACGGTCCATATCATCCGGATGCACTGTAAAATGACTCTTACATATATATGCATGGTAGGTATAATGGTTGTGGAGGAAGTAATAAAAAAGTTTGGCAAGAGGAAATGATTGTAGTTCTTATGAGTTGTTGTAGTTTTATGTCAGAAGCATGTATCATATTTTTCGAACAAATGTCTGGGAATAATCTTGAAGAAAAAAGGCATGTTACTTGAGAAGTTTAACTCAAATGAAGTATATATGCAACAGAAATGGAGGGTCAATGTCTTGCCGTTGTGTAGTTTCATGTTTGTGCCAAGCTAATAAAAAACCCAGGACTAAATAAAATCTCCCAGGTAGAGGAACAAATTTTGTAACAAAATGTCCATTGTAAAAGGAGTGCAATGGTACAGTTAAGCAAACATATTGGCAATCTACTGATACATGATGGTGCTTGCAATAATAGGTCGGTATATTGTTATGCTACTTTTCTTACTTAGAATATGAATATTATGATTTAGAGGACAACGACCCGCCTGTACTATGACTTGATTAATCTGATATCCATACAGAACTGAGAAGCTGAAAATTAATGCCTACTAATTGCATGCTAAAATATTGTAGAATTGATTATAATGGTTAACAAGCCATACATTTGTGTAGCTACATTTGTTTGTTGCATCCAAACCCAGTAGGACCCGTACAGAGGCAGGTCCATATACTCTTTGGAAAGTAGTGGCTCCACCCACTTTGGTGCACCCATGGAGTAAACAGTAAATTCG
>NW_021220705.1:0-2145 GCF_002162155.2 Triticum dicoccoides
TGATTTTTTGGAAGAATATCATCCAGGAGACTTGGAGTTCACGTCAGAAGAGCCTCGAGGAGGCCAAGAGATAGGAGGGTGCGCCCCCCTATCTCGTGGGCCCCTCGAGAACCTCTCGACCGACTTCTTTCGCCTATATAGTCCCACGTACCCTAAAAACATCCACGAAGAAGATAGATCGGGAGTTCCGCCACCGCAAGCCTCTGTAGCCACAAACACCTCTCGGGAGCCCGTTCCGGCACCCTGCCGGAGGGGGAACCCATCACCGGTGGCCATCTTCATCATCCCGGTGCTCTCCATGACGAGGAGGGAGTTGTTCACCCTCAGGGTTGAGGGTATGTACCAGTAGCTATGTATTTGATCTCTCTCTCTCTCGTGTTCTCTCTACGGCACGATCTTGATGTATCACGAGCTTTGCTATTATAGCTGGATCTGATGATGTTTCTCCCCCTCTACTCTCTTGTAATGGATTGAGTTTTCCTCTTGAAGTTATCTTATCGGATTGAGTCTTTAATGATTTGAGAACACTTGATGTATGTCTTGCCGTGATTATATGTGGTGACAATGGGATATCATGTTCCACTTGATGTATGTTTTGGTGACCAACTTGCAGGTTCCGCCCATGAACCTATGCATAGGGGTTGGCACACGTTTTCGTCTTGACTCTCCAGTAGAAACTTTGGGGCAATCTTTGAAGTACTTTGTGTTGGTTGGATGAATCTGAGATTGTGCGATGCATATCGTATAATCATGCCCACGGATACTTGAGGTGACAATGGAGTATGTAGGTGACATCAGGGTTTTGGTTATTTGTGTCTTAAGGTGTTATTCTAGTATGAACTCTATGATGGATTGAGCGGAAAGAATAGCTTCATGTTATTTTACTACGAGCTCTTGAATAGATAGATAAAAGAGGATAACTTTGAGGTGGTTTCGTACCCTACCATAATCTCTTCGTTTGTTATCCTCTATTAGTGTCTTTGGAGTGACTCTTTGTTGCATGTTGAGGGATTGTTATATGATCTATCTATGTTATTATTGTTGAGAGAACTTGCACTAGTGAAAGTATGAACCCTAGGCCTTGTTTCCTATCATTGAAATACCGTTTACGCTCACTTTTATCATTAGTTACCTTGCTGTTTTTATAATTTCAGATTACAAATACCTTAATCTACCATCCATATCGCACTTGTATCACCATCTCTTCGCCGAACTAGTGCACCTATACAATTTACCATTGTGTTGGGTGTGTTGGGGACAAGAGACACTTTGTTATTTGGTTGCAGGGTTGTTTGAGAGAGACCATCTTCATCCTACGCCTCCCACGGATTGATAAACCTTAGGTCATCCACTTGAGGGAAATTTGCTACTGTCCTACAAACCTGTGCACTTGCAGGCCCTACAACGTCTACAAGAAGAAGGTTGTGTAGTAGACATCAGTGGTGGCGCCATTTTTCCTAAAGCAATATGAGCAAAGGATTAACGATCCACTTCACAGGAAAGAAAAACAGTAGCATGTGATATTTTTGGTTCTTCTGGGGGAAGCAATTTGATGGACAATTATAATCCTAAGATCTAGTAACATATTAGATGACAAGGTATCACCTACATTTTGCCAAAAAATAACTTATTACAAAAAAACAAAAGCATCTACCTATCCATGTGCAGAAAAATAACAATAAAATGGTGCTGCTACCTCTTGAGCACTGCGTTGGTTTTCCCCGAAGAGGAGAGGATGATGCAGCAAAGTAGCGTAAGTATTTCCCTCCGTTTTTGAGAACCAAGGTATCAATCCAGTAGGAGACCACGCACAAGTCCCGCCTACCTACACAACACGATAGCTACTCGCAACCAACGCAATTAGGGGTTGTCAATCCCTTCACGGTCACTTATGAGGGTGAGATCTGATAGAGATGATAAATAATATTTTTAGTATTTTTGATATAGAGATGCAAAGTGAAAAGAAAAAGGCAAAGTAAAAACAAAGCAAATAATAAAGTGATAGTGATTGATATGATGAGAATAGACCCGGGGGCCATAGGTTTCACTAGTGGCTTCTCTCAAGAGCATAAGTATTCTACGGTGGGTGAACAAATTATTGTTGAGCAATTGACAGAATTGAGCATAGTTATGAGTATATCTAGG
>NW_021220706.1:0-2081 GCF_002162155.2 Triticum dicoccoides
GGTGAGAGCGTGTATGAAGAAGTACACCCCTGCAGGGTTATCATGATCTATTCGAATAGCCGCGTCCGCGGTAAAGGACTACTTGGTTGCCTATACAGTTCATAGACAAGTAAATGGAAACTACTAAAAGCCTCAAGATAAGTGTGAGTGCCGAGGATGGCTCTTCCGTAGGAAGACGGAGGTGGATCCTCGGTAGTGTATTGAAGTGGTGAGTAGTGGACTCATGTGCGCAAAACCATTTCAAGTTGGAGTCTCGTAGGATAGCCTAGCCAAGAGTCAAAGTTGGCTTGCTGCAACAACTCCACCAACCCTTCTTGATAATGTGCATGTATGTAGGATCTGATGTAAGTCTTGCTGAGTACCTTTGTACTCATGTTGCTATAATTTACATTTTTACAGAAGACGCTGCAACCCCTTCTGATGGGTTCTTCGTAGACGTTGACATCAATGAGTAGGCTAAGGCCCAGGTGGTGATCCTGAGCTTGTGAAGGACCACGTAGTATAGCTAGGCTTTCCAAGCCTCTTTTATTTTACTAGTTGTCTGTACCCAGACAAGTTACTTCCGCTGCTAGTTTGTATGACTGTATGACTTGAATGCTGGGTCGTGTGACCCGTACCTATGTGTATGTTATGTATGGCTCTCTGAGCCTTAAATAAAGTACTTGTGTCTTAGAGTCATGTTGTGATGCCTTGTTGTATTTGCACATATCGAGCATATTGTGTGTATGATTGAAATGCTTGGTATGTGTGGGATCTGACTATCTAGTTGTTTATCTTTAGTAGCCTCTCTTACCGGGAAATGTCTCCTAGTGTCTCCACTGAGCCATGGTAGCTTGCTACTGCTCCGGAATACTTAGGCTGGCCGGCATGTGTCCTTCTTCGTTCATGTGTCTGTCCCTTCGGGGAAATGTCACGCGTTGAGTACCGGAGGCCTGTTAGCCCGCTACAGCCCGGTTTACCGGAGTCCTGCTAGCCTAGTGCTACAGCCCGGACCCACTAGCTGATGACCGACACGTTCGATGCTGGGTCATGGATGCCTGTCCCTGTAAGTCTGTGCCACTTTGGGTTTACGACTAGCCATGTCAGCCCGGGCTCCTTATCATATGGGTGCTAGCGACACTATCATATACGTGTGCCAAAAGGCGCAAACGGTCCCGGGCAAAGGTAAGACGACACCCGTGGGAATACCGTGCGTGAGGCCGCAAAGTGATATGACGTGTTACATGCTAGACCTATGTGGCATCGAGTCGGGGTCCTGACAGCGTTGGTATCAAAGCAGGACTGCCTGTAGGTTCTCCAAGCCAAACTGGTCGATGTTGAGTCTAGAAATTCTTTAGTTATATGTAGGGGAATTGTTTGTGGGTTGGAACGTAAGGCTCTTTTTACTCCTTTATCTTATGACATTCTGATCTGAGTCAGTCTATTCTTCCACCGGGGGTTAAGGAATTAGGATCTTTTCTCTCTATCAGGTTCACGTGTTACTAATCAGTAGTACCTTATAGGTTTGATGGATACAAGCCTAGTTCAGTTCTACTACCACATTATGTTGCTAGGATGGACTCAGAACTTTGATATGATGTTGTTGGGTGTGTATGAAATCCTTTGTCAAATGTCTCAAAATCCTTTTTGAGCATGTACAGCTGTTATGCTGTCGAAATTTTGCTAGAAATTCTAATGCCTTTGCATTAAGGTTGTGCTTTCAGATGGCCACTCTCGACCTCAATCAAGTGGTTGGCCTGACTCGATGCCTAGATGTACCCGGCCATACTGCCATGTTGGTCAGGGTAATGACTGAGGCTGGATACCGTTGGTATCCTGAGTACACGGTCGAAGAGCAATTTCGAGACTTTAATCAAAGCCAGTATCTCTGCACTGTCAGGATATTTCCATCTTATCCTGGATCCACCGAGCCCCTTCACTGCTCCTATGGACTCGGGGTTACTATTGAGATGGCTGTGCAGGACGCCGCCTACTCTATGATGACCATCATGCGAGTCAGGTCTGGCCTATTTCGGGACTCTGATTTCCGGTATATGCCAGGATCACTTCCGGGAGCACAAGGGTATCTCCAGGCTATCTAT
>NW_021220707.1:0-3212 GCF_002162155.2 Triticum dicoccoides
GAGTGGAGAGGAATGAGAGAGTGGAGAGAAAAGAGGGGGGTGGGACGACCGTTAATGTACCTGCCTCTTTGTTGTCAGCCAACGGTCGGCAAAGATTCTTTGCCGTCCGCAAAGAGGTGGGGCCGTTGGGTTAAACAATAGCTGGACCCACCCACCTCTTTGCCGTCTGCTAGCGGATGGCAAAGAACGAGCTGATGGCAAAGACTTTGTTTGCCATTAGCCACATCTTTGCCGTCCGTTTTCTTGTAGCTGACGGCAAAGACCTTTGAACCAACCCTACTTTGTTCTTACCACATGATCATCAGTATTAGGTAGGACTTAAATACCCTCTTTAAGGTAAAATAGCATAAAACAATATAGACCCTGACTCTCCATTATGGAGAATGGAGATCATCCTGTCTCTAATTCTTGTGCTTCGCTTCCTTTTTCTTCCAAGAACCTCCTTACGATTGTCCATACATTTTTTCCATTTTTTGATTAGCATGTCTCCACTTCTTTGAGAAATCCGGTATGGACAGTTGAGATTCATAGGATGACCTGGATATATGTTCAAAACACGAAGGCTGCCATTCTGATACATCAAATGAGGCACACAATCCTCTGGGATTCTCTATTGAAAAACATAGTAATAAATTCATAGTTAGCAATTATGTACTAGTTTTAGAAGTATGCAAAAGATGCACAGATGTTGTAATAGTAAAATATCTTACCATGGTATCTCCATGGTAGTTACGTAGTTCAAAACGTGCACTAGTGGCACGTATTGACCATAATGTTGAGGAGTTTGATTGTAGATATTGTAATTCTCAATATCAGTACAAAATTCGATCAGATGATTTTTCTCCTGATAAGTTAATTCGGAGCCATCGGTGTAGTAGGTTTTGTCTACCATGTTCCGCACATTGTTTGAACAATCAAAATAAGCTGTCAATGGAAATAAGCTGTCAACTATTTTGAAATAAACAATATAAATTAGCTAATAACTATGTTTGAGAAACTCACATTGCGGTAGAATTGGAGGTGTATCAACAAGGACCCAAATGTCCATATTGTCTTGCTCGATTTCAGGATCACCAAGATCCATGGTGACAAGCATACCCTCATCAAAACCATACATCTTGCAAAGTGCTTCCCAGTTTTTGCAACCAAAATGGGTTACGCTCTCAGAATTGTACATCTTTACTTCAAAATCCACACCATGATGGGTCCTTAGGTGATTTTTCTTTGTTTCGAAACTTCCATGGTCTTCAAAACCCATCCTCTCCAAGACATAGCGTCTTGCATGGCATGGGATAAACTAGTCGAATTGTAAAAGATGAAAAGTACACGTTGAAATATTTGAAGTCGTGCTTAATTACGAAAAAATAACACTTGTCGTTGTTGCGTATTGTTTCAACATCGAAGGTCTCCTCCAGCTTAATGCTGAAGCGCCGATCTTCGTCCAGGTGAGGCCCGTCGCACTGACCTCGGTCGTTGTGGCACCCGTCGCACTGACCTCGGTCGTTGTGGCACCAGTCGCACTCCCCCGGAGACTTTCGTCGTCAGAGTACGACATTTCCTATGTTCATAATTCAAATATTAAACATCTACAATTAAATATATGTACTAAAAAACCTAAGTTAAATCATTATTATTCATCACGGGTTGACTATCGGCCCGTCGAGTCTTTTGTTGAAAACTCTCAGCTCATGTGGTGTATACATTCGACCATTGGTGATGGTCGCTCCTCCTTTCATCTTCGAGTGCATTACACCAAAATGTCTAGCACACGGGAATGAAGGAGAAGCGACCCCCACGAAAATAGTTGGGATTCTTCGTCCTCTCATATATATATGGTGGAACTCTCTCTCAATGATTCCTTTGTGACATTTGCGACCGTCTGTGATGGTAGCTCCTCCTTTCGTTCCCGAGTGCATTACACCAAATTGTCCAGCACACGAGAATGAAGGAGAAGCTACCCCCACGACAACAGTCGGGATTCTTCATCTTCTCATATATGGTGGAGACTCGACAGACTTAAAGTCAACCGGCAATATCGTTTAATTATCTTTCTAAAAGAGGATTTGGCTAGTCTCACCTCAAGGTCGGAGGGGGTCGGTGACGGGGACGACGACGGGGATGATGGAGGTGCCGGGGGCTCCTAGATTTCTGCGAAAACAAAAACCCTATAAGCTATCAACTAATCATATGCATACGCCTTGCATAGTGCTCTCCAATTTTAGCATTCAAAGTAGGAGTAGTTTTCCAATTTGAGCATTCAATAAGCAAAATCAAATCGCAACATAAATTAGTATTCAAATTAGGATGCATTCAATTATAAGAAAAAATACATCATATCCATGCGTCCGTACATCGTCGAATATTATCACTAATACACCTCGAATACTATCATACATATAGCATCGCCAGTACAGCTAGAACCGTAGCGCCCAACGGGTATGGGCGCGGGTGGTGGACACCCAAAGAGAAGGAACCATCACAGGATCGCTCCAGTGAGATCCCTGAAGAACCTGCCAGGTATTGTCGAACCTGCCCTCCAACGCGACCATGTAGCGATGGACATGCTCGTCCTCCTCGCTGACACGGTGACGTACCACCTCCGCGGTGTCCGGAAGCCTCGGCACCGTCACTGGCCCACGCGACCGCCACCAAACAAGGATCGGGTCAACGATGGGCTGGCTCCTCACCAACCTACGCCTTCGGAAGGTAGCACCTCCCAAAACCAGCCCGGCGGAGCCCAGTCCCAGACATGGCCCCTTTGATCAAGCCGGCCTCCTCCGCTGAGTCGACGACGAGGATGCGGGATAGGCATCGTCGACGTCGATGCGAAAATAATTGCTTTAACTAAAAAAACAAGCGAGTTCTATTAATTTCTTTGCTAAAAATAAACTACTCCTATAGTAAAATAAACTAGTTTTGTTAAATCAACTAGTTCAACTACTAAGCACTTACTATAAATAGAATAAAGTAGTACTTACTAATTAAAAATAAACTAGTTACAAATTACATATAAACCAAAAAAAAATATGAACAAATTACAACAACTCAATTAACTTCAAATGAATTATATGCAAAAACTAATTAAAAATTCTAACTTTTGCATATAATTCATTTACGAACAAATTACAACAACTCAATTAACTACACATCTAAACTATGCATCTAAATTAACTACACATATCTACATTAGGAAATTCATATATGGAGCTCAC